>NC_040245.1:695000-792500 GCF_001444195.1 Xiphophorus couchianus | reverse complement strand
GTCAGCCAGTCAGTCAGTCAGTCAGTCCGTCCGTCAGTCAGTCAGTCAGTCAGTCAGTCAGTCAGTCAGCCAGTCAGTCAGTCAGTCAGTCAGTCCGTCAGTCAGTCAGTCAGTCAGTCAGTCAGCCAGTCAGTCAGTCAGTCAGTCCGTCAGTCATTCAGTCAGTCCGTCAGTCAGTCAGTCAGTCAGCCAGTCAGTCAGTCAGTCCGTCAGTCAGTCAGTCAGTCCGTCAGTCAGTCAGTCAGTCAGTCAGTCAGTCAGTCCGTCCGTCCGTCCGTCAGTCAGTCAGTCAGTCACTCCGTCCGTCAGTCAGTCAGTCAGTCAGTCAGTCAGTCCGTCCGTCCGTCCGTCAGTCAGTCCGTCAGTCAGTCAGTCAGTCAGTCAGTCAGTCAGTCCGTCCGTCCGTCCGTCCGTCCGTCCGTCCGTCCGTCAGTCAGTCAGTCAGTCCGTCAGTCAGTCAGTCAGTCAGTCAGTCAGTCAGTCAGTCCGTCCGTCCGTCAGTCAGTCAGTCAGTCAGTCAGTCAGTCCGTCCGTCCGTCCGTCCGTCCGTCCGTCCGTCCGTCCGTCCGTCAGTCAGTCAGTCAGTCCGTCAGTCAGTCAGTCAGTCAGTCAGTCAGTCAGTCCGTCAGTCAGTCCGTCAGTCACTCCGTCCGTCAGTCAGTCAGTCAGTCAGTCAGTCAGTCAGTCAGTGAGTGAGTGAGTGTCTTGCTGGTCCAGGAGGAGAGACGGCTCCAGGCTCTGCTGGGTTTCCCATAGAAAACTCTTAATTTGAAAAGCTGAGCTTGATAACTAGGTTCAATGGAAAGTGTTTTTAAGTGCTTCTAGTTTCCTGGAGGTTTTTCCTTTCCACTCATTTTCAGTCCAGCCCTGCTTTTGTTTGAACCATTCAGGAATATGAAGCCTCCTAATCTCAGTTTAGTCAAAACATAAAGAAGTGAATTTAAGATCGAACCAAGATGCTTTACTACCAGCACCTTCCTACAAGGCGACTTGCTCACATTTTAAAATGTTAACCATGAAAACTGAGAGGTTACACTCTAACAGAAAAATACTCCAACTGATGTGTAAAGGGCCATTAGCTCAGACTCAGTCGACCCAGCTGAGAATCTGGCTTTTTCTGAACATGAATCCAAATAGGTATAATAATCTGATATCTATTTTTATCTCTACAGCTGCTTTCAAACTCGGCCTGTGAAGTTACCTGCCTGCCACGTTGTACGAACTGTGGACAGACTTGGCTCTTGTTGCCTGTTTCGGATCATATTTTACTTCTTTTCTTTCCTTTTTTATCTCCATCTTGAAACCTTTTGACTTTGCTGCTCGAACCTTTAGGGCCTGAGAGTATTTTACATTCAGAGTCTGAAACGTTTCATCTACAGAACCAAACAATCTTCTCTGTTTTGAAGGTTTTGTTCTTTTCTGAATTTTTTTACTGGCAGCTGCTGGTTTGACTGAGTAAATCCTTCGATTGTTTGTTTGTGTCAGTTCTGGCCAAAAACACAGAATCACTGTGCTGGGATTGCTGGATTGGTGTGACAGTCTGGACTTGGAGAAGTGGGTAAATGTACGGTTGAGGCGGCTTAGGTTTCGGTTTTGGATGTTCAGTGATGGTGTGATTAAACTTTGATGCTACGTATCGCTTTATATCCGTCCAGCCATCTGTCTTCTCCCACTCCTCACCTGAAACCAGGTGGTGGAGACTAATCCTCCTTCAGCTGGTGTAAAATAATCTCCCAAATTATGATTCTGGCTGGAGCGTCTTATCCAGGAACGAGTCCAGAAAGCATCTATGATCCCTGAACCTCAGCAGCTCCTTTAAATACATTTATTTTCCGTTTTTCCTCTTTTAAATGGTCCGACACCAACTATGTCAGAGTTCTGAGTTTCAACATGAAACTGGCTCTACTCTACTGCCCTCTAGTGGAATTACAACACAAATATAATTCATTTGCTCCAAACTTAAGAAGAACCTTAAAAATGGATTTTAATATAAATTACTGTTTATTTGTTTGGTTCTTTTTGTCATTGATGTAATTCTTAGGCTGGTTTTTATCTCTTATCTTTTCTGTGTCTAATTTTAATGTTTCTTGCTGCTTCATCTGCTAGTTTCATATAAAGGTACTGTGAATAGTTTTTGTAGATCAAACGTAGTTTAAACCAGACTTTTAAGAATAATTAACACAAACCAAACCTTTGACACGTGAAGGTGAGTCGGTCTCCAGAGTCACTGCTTTCTGTTTTGATTAAACTGGTTTTTGTCTGTAACAGAAAGTCCTGGTCCTAAACAACCACAAAACCCCCATTAAACAGTGACAATGATTTAACTATAATCAGTCTGTTGAGGGAAACTTCACATCCTGAACATGTCAGCCTAGTTTTTACCCAAACCACAGCTGGAATCAGTTTTACTGGGTTTTTCCTTTATGACGGCTCTTTTTCCTGCAGGTACATGAAGATCGTCCATCCTTTGGGAAATCACTTCATCCACAAGGCCCGAGCCGCTTACATCATCTCCATCTTGACGTGGGGTTTCCTCCTGACGATGACCAGCACCTACGTGATCCTCTCCCTCCTCACCCAGAAGTCTCAGGAGAATCTGCCCGGTACGGTCAGCTGTGACGTCCTGCACAGCGTTCAGCTCAGACTGCTCTACAAGGTCATCCACGCCTGCTCCGCCGCCATCTTCTTGGCCGTCCTCATCAGCCTCATCTGGTTTTACTACAGCACCTCCCGCAGGCTGGCGCAGGCGCAGAAGAATCAGTCGATTACCAGCAACTCCAAGAAGCTCGCTAAGTCCCGGCGGAACATGCTGGTTCTGGTCACGGTCTTCTGCATCTGCTTTGTCCCCTACCACCTGATTCGCCTTCCCTACGCCTTCATGAAGACGCTGGTCTGCTCCTGGAATGGGTGGTTCTGGTACCTGAAGGAGCTGACCGTCCTGGTGTCGGTCCTCAACGTCTGCTTGGACCCTCTCATCTACTTCATCTTCTGCAAGGCTTTCCGGGCCCAGATGAGCATGAGGTCTTCAAGGAGCATCAACAACACGGACAGTCCGACGCAGGTGGACACCACCGACAGGCGGAGCAGCGACGGATGGATGAACTCCCTCAGGAACCTCAGGAAGTTGTCAGTCGTCTCACTGACTAAGCAAACCAGCGTGGTGTAGACTTCACACGCTCCTGAACCAATCTTTTACCAATGTCAGAAAATCCAGACTGGAAGTTCAAGGAAACCCTGTAAATCCATCTTAGAGTTATTGAAGGAACCGAATCACCAACAGATCCTGAACCTGACACCAGTGGAGGGAAGTTGTTGATCTTCACCTTTAATAGTTTAACTTGAACATCCTCTTCTGAACAGGAAGAACACAGAGATTTTCTCAAACAGTTACATAAGTTGCATCATATAATCTCACAAGCATCAAGGTCAACACATTTTTGGGACTTTATTCAGTTATTTGACTGAAATTGACAGTAGAGTCATCCTGACTGTTTGGTTCACCTTCCTTGGTGTTGACCAATGATTTTCAAGGTTTTACAAACATCTCCCAGAATCTTTCTAAAGCTTCGGCTTTTTCACTCGTGCTTCAGGTTCAAATGAAGCAAGTCTGAAAGTCAGTCCATTAGAGGTCCATGTTTCCATCACCGTTTCATTTCTGCACATTTTTAAGTATCACAGCAGAAAAGGTGGTTGGACCATCAAAATCCAAAATCCTCAATTTCCCAAAATCATTTTTCTGCTGGCTTGATGTGGTTTTTGAGTTAATGTGCTAGAAGGGAGATGGAAACACATTTTGCAGAATAAGGTCTAATTTTCCCATCCACTGGTCTGGTGTGCCTTACCAGAAACACAAAACTCAGGAATATCTCAAAGTCCAAGCCTCCAGCTTGGAGGGGAAGACTTTTCACTAATCTGAGATGTGTGGTCCATGTTAGCTAGCAACCCCTACTTCCTGTTTATTACGGCCATGCGTAGCGTCTGATGAAATCACACTCTGATTAATTCACTCCAAACCAGACGATGGAGATGCTTATTTCACATTCGAATCCTTTCTTTTTAGCAACATTTTAAAAGTTTGCTTAAAATTCACATCACCACTGGATGGAGCTACAGCACCGTTAGCACCGTTAGCAGCTCAGGTAGCAGATGTGAGAAGGCCAAGGTGTGTTTTTAAATGAAATGAAACGATGGGATTCTCTCACTGACCGTCCCTGATCAAAGGTTCTACGATGTGAACACAGAGACCAGTGAATGTCACTTGCAGACTAGTTAGCTTAGCTTCAAGTTGATGTGAATTATGTGCAGAAACACAACAGCTAAGTCAAAGTGAAAAGCTGTTGATTTACCGGGCCGTCTATGTTCTGACCCTCAGTGACGGTCATGAAACCTGGACCAGAGGATCTAGAAGTTGACTTTGCTTGGACGTGTGTGGGAATCTGGTGGAAGAGCCGCTGCTTCTCCGATAAAATAACAGCTTTTCACAACAAGCTGATCATCTGCACGGCCGGTTTCATCAAACATCTCTTTGAGAATCACTTTGTTACAGAACCAGCTGGTTCTTTTCCAGGTCTCTGGTTTGTCCATGAAAATCTGTGGCTTCAACAAAAACTGTTTTTCTGATGAAAGTCCTGAACAGGAACTGGACCAGAACATCAAGAAAAACCTCCAGACGTGGTTCTGTTTAGTTCCTGCAGGTAGTTTCAGTTCCTGAGAAGAAGATCCAGTTGTGGATGTAACAGTTCAAACCTCCTCATCTCGTTCATAATCTCCCAATAATCACCTAATAATCCCGTTTTCCAGAGTTTTAGTTGCACTGGTTCCTTTAAATGTGAAGAGTCAAAGTTCACGTCTGATTGGTCGACTAAACAGGAGCGAATGTAGCGCCGGGAAAAAGTATTTATACCCTTATTATTGTCTTCTGCTCTTGCATTAAGTAAATGTCAGATTATCAGATTATTGTTAATCTCAAATAAAGATAACCTGAGAAAACATAAAAAGCTTTTTTCAAACTTTGATTTCTGTAATTAAGATTCTTAATCTCTGGAAAATTCATATCTGTGTGCAATATGTTATATTTATCTATACTTAGTCTGTTTATCAGGAATACTTTGATGGGATTTCAAAAGTCTTTACAACGTTTTTGTGTTTTCATCACTTAGATTGTTAATAAAAACTTCAAGTTTTACCACATTCTGGAAGATGCAGTTTAGTTTCATTCATTCATTATTTCAGTTCAGGTCATGAAAGAAGATGAGATGCAGCTGGAGAACCAAACCGTTTATTACAGCAGAAAATCCAAAATAATTCAAGAACAGAGAATTACTGTGAAGATTAAAGAGTTTATACTGGACGGTGATTGGCTGGTGGATCACAGGTGAACTGAAAAAGGACTTTAGAGCAAAAAGCACTGAGGACCCCTAGTGACCATGAGCGGAACAACAGGACAACAGATTTCCTGCTCATTCAATGAAACTCATATTAATCAGTTTCTGATAAATATGATGACATCATCATCCAAACATCTCCTGACATTTAAGAGAATCAACATGAAACTAAATATTCATCATCAGGGAAAAACTCAGAATGTACGTGTGTGTGTGCGTGTGTGTGGGTGTGTGCGTGCGTGCGTGTGTGTGTGTGTGTGTGCGAGTGCTCGCGCGCGCGTATTTTCGCGCGCGTGTTTTAGGAGGCAGGGTCTGTGGTCACACTGACGACAGCAGCTTTCTCTCATACAGGAAAACACCTTCCACAGTTTGCTGCTGCAGCAGCCAATCTGCAGCAGCAACCGAATCCAACGCACCCGCGGAGCCCAGGAGAACCGGGCCACGTTCCCAGGGGCCCAACGCGGGGTCTGAGAGCCAGAGACGGTACGGATCAGCAGGTAAAAAAGGTCTAACTTGACTCTGCTGAGATCAGAAATAGATCGGATAACGAGGAGGGGCTCGGAGTCTAAAGGAGAACGGAGGGGCAGTTTGTTCTGACAGATGTTTCACTCTGGTGATTATTTTAACATGTTTCTGAAGGTTAATTTCCACATGCAAATAAATGATGGAAAAACATGGCAGAGGAACCTGGAAGGTCCAGGAAGAAGAAACATTAAACCACAAACATTCAACCAATCAGATCACTGAACCAGTTCAGGAGTTTACTGGTTTAATGGGGATGTTTCACCAAACTGGACTTCAGCTCACTGACTGGAAGTCAATGATGTGTTACTGGGAAATTGAGCATAAATTAGGAGGTGTGTGAAGATGTGTTTGTACAGAGAGAAGTGATGAAGAGCTAAAAACGTCCAAATGAAGGAATATGCAGAGTAGCGTGCAGAGGGATGAAGATGGAGCCGTCGTCTCACCTGCAGCAGCCATCAAGTCCTCATTTCTCTGTTTACGGTAATTCTGGGTCATTTTTAGCGTCACTCTGTGGCCGAAGCAGAACCTCTGCTGGTTTTAACCTGAAGACTCTGTGTCTTCTCTGCAGCTGTGAACCTCAGTTTGTCTCTTTGAGGGAGTTTTAATGAATTTTCCTAAATAAAAATTTAATTTGGAGAGTTTCAGATTTAGAAAACGTCCTGCACTTCCTTCCAGTCTGAGTGATTCATTTTGCTCTGATGAGTTTAAACCTGATTCGTCACCTCAGATCATTTGCTGTTTTTAACAAAGTTTCCCCGTCTGACACATAGCAGCCGACGACTTCCTGACATGTGCGTCCGTCTGAGCAAGTGGGACAGTGATGAGAAATCGGGCAGAATGAGTGTTTTCCAGCAGCTTCTGCTGCTGGTGACCTTTAACCCACGGCTGTCTGGAAAGCGCCACTGGTGGAAAATCGCTGATCGTTGTGTTCAGTGGCATATTTAAGGGTTTTACAGAACGTAAGGAAGAGACGCTCTGTTTCACCTCAACGTGCCGAAAAGCTCGTCTGAGACCACAGAGGCTTCATCTGCATCCTGTCAGACTCTCAGCTCACTTCTTCTTCTCCCCTCAGCAGAAACCGATCTGATCACACGTTCATCATCTGCAGCGCCTATAGAAAGAGTTTTATCTTTTCATTGCCTTTTAAAGTCAATCATGATAAACTCTGGTGTCAAAGTGAAAACTGTTTTGACAATTAAATAAAAGCGTGTAGTATAAGATAAGTGATTTCATAAATATGTACTCCAGACATAAACTTTATTTTGTTTCACCATGCAGTCTCTTCCCACGTGCCTTTGGGCAAACTCTAGTCCAGCCTTGATCCAGCAGTGGTGAGCACACTTCCTCTACTAGCAAACCTAATTTTTAGCTCAACACTTTAATGCTTTTGCTAACCTTGAAAACGTTTGGTTCACTTCGTTTCCCTTAAATTAACTTTTCAGGATCAATTCTAATTTTCTTGGCTGTTTTCTAAACTTTCAGTGGAATAAAGTTTGAAGTTTTGGTTTTTAACTGTTGAAAATTCTTTAATTAATTAACTTTTATTTGACCAAATATCTTCATGTCAAACAAGTAACACGGACAAAATTAGACAGACAGTATAAACATGATATCCTAAAACATGTAAAGCAAATAAATGTCAAAATTAAATTGATGCTTGAGGGTCACAGTCTTTCTACAGCATTTATAATTTGAACTGAACATTGTGCTTCAACACCAGCTTCTGCTAAATACCGTGTTGGCATAGCACTTTAGCATTAGCTTTAGCTAAATACTTGTGATTTAGGGTTAGCACAACTTACCACTGCACTCAGGTGATTCCACTCGCCGAGACACTGCTAGCTCTAACTGACTGGACTATTTTATCACCTTGACATTAAAAAAAAATCTTTTTCTTAAAAAGCCACATTTTGGTGACATTGACTGATTTGTAAAGGCAATAAAAAAGGTAAAACATGTAAGGTGGTGAAGACTTTATCCAGACACTGTAAACACCTTCATTTATCCGCAGCATGTTTGACCTGATTTACCTTCAGAAAGTGGAAAACATGAAGGTAGGAGGAGTCTGAGGCCTGCAGAGGTGTGATGATCATGCGGCTGATTCTGCTGTGAACTGAGTTTATCAGGTTGCTTCAGATCAACTCTTCTTCAGTTGGCTGGCAGCTCTAAACATGTTATTAGGCTCAATCTGCAAAGGCCATCTCATGGTTTAAGCAGAAAAAGCTGCAAAGCCTTCAGGAGGATTATGACCTTTAAAAACATTGGCAGCAGAACGCCGCCATCGCTCAGGAACAGGGCGAACAAACTGTTAGAGCGGGCGGCCATTACTGGTGATGACACCATTACTGGTGATGACACCATTACTGACACCACTAATCGGAAACCATGACCAATCAACCCATCAGGTTTCAGGAAGTCCCTGCGTTATCTGAAGGCTGCAATGTTCCTGTTAGCTGAAACAGTTTCATCAGCTTCGTAATCAGAGTCACCTCAACAGAACCAAAGGATTAGATCTGCTGCTGTTGATCCAATCCATGATCCAGCAGAACCAACATCAAGCTGGATTTAATTCACTTTATTCATTTAGAGATGATTCACCAGAAACCTCAGGTCGGATTTATACCCAGATCCATGTAATCAGTCGTTGACAATAAGTTATCCTAGCCGTTTTCATTCAGTTGTTAACGGTTGTTGATGTGGCGTCATCAAGCCTTCATCATCTGTAAATGTGTAAGAGCTGTGATCTCTTCCAGCAGAAAGTGAAGCTGCATGTAGCTGAGCAGAAGAAGACCAACCTACAATCACGACGGTAAGCAGCCAACAAACCCACAAGACGTCTGCTTCCTCTTCCTCTTTGTGTGCTGAAGCAAACAGGAACCTGTGTGTTCTAGAGTCAGATGGAGCTGATCACGGTGCTCCACTCCTCCAACATCACCCCTACAGGAGGACCTGCAGAGAACCCATGCATCGTCAACGACCAGATGGGTCCCTTCATCGTCCTCTACATCCTCATCTTCACCTTGGGCCTGCCTGGGAGCCTGCTGTCCGTCTGGGGGTTCATCCAAAGCCGCAGGTCTCAGGTGGGACAGCAGATCTCGTCTTGAAGCTGTGATTTCCATTTCTCTCAGTGATATTCCTGCTGTGTCTCTATAAACACTGATTACCAACTAGAACCAGTTTGACAGATTTTATTGATCACAATGGACAAATATTTGGTCAGTATTCAGAAATAGGATCATTTTGTGTTATGGTTCTGAGACCAAAGCCTTCCTGGAAGGTCCTCAGAACATTCTTCCAGAAGACTTGATGATCATCAAGATGTTTTCTGGTAAATGTGGGATCAGCTTTGTTTTCTTCTGGGTCAGTAGTGGTTCTGGTCTTGACCTCCCACATGGAGGCCATTTTTCTCTGTTTCTAATTGATAAATCAAGACATTGGACCTTAACTGAGGCCTCTTCTTCTCTTTAGTCTTTGACTAAAGGCCTTGAGCCATTTCTCCTGCTAAAGCTAGGCTAGCACATTTGTTTTGGTTGTATTTAGGTTCTCTCCATGTTCCACTGCATTTCTAAAGCCTCAAACTTTATGTCAATGACTTTTTCTTTAGATTGGGATACGATGTGATGCTTGGGATCTTTTACCTACTTCATGTTGTCAGTTACTTTAAAAGAAATGTCACAATTCTACAATCTGACGATAATCATGCATTTATTTGACAAGTGATTTCTGTTTTTAGATTTGTTTGATGGCCTGAAACATTTCACTGTGAAAACAAATCTCACCTCACCAACAGTAGAGGCTTCTACATACTCAGGCATGCTGGCCTGAGTATGTAGCCTTGTACATTCTCTGCTGACGGTTGAGATTTCATGGTTGAGCATATTGAAATTTCTGTATTTTCCACAATTCAAGTAGATACTAACAAGTTTGATGAGCTAGTTTTGCTCCTAGCCCTCTGTCTTCTCACCAAGGTAGTCTCTACACCTGTAAGTGCGGTAACTGTAGTGGTAGTCCAGCTAAAGTGTGTCCAGCTAAAGAGTGTTAACCTTATCGTTTCGCCGTCACACAAAAAAAAAGAGTTAGATGTGAACACGCTGAGGAGTTTACTGTGCGACACAGTATACAATCATAAAGATGTACCTTTGCGCAGATGTGTCCAGCGGACGTCCACTTTCAGCAGGTGTGGACCTCCATGGAGTGAAGTACCTGGGAGTAAGCCATGGTTGCTTATGGAGGAATGAAGTAGCTGAGTGTTTCACAGATCCCTGGCTTACTCTCTGGTATAGTTTGACTTAATTTGATGTTTGACATTCTGGATATCTTGGTTGTGTCTCAGCAGAAGCACAGCACCTACGTCTACCTGATCAACCTGCTTGTGGCCGACATCCTGCTGCTCTTTGCCCTCCCATTTAAGATCCTTAAGGATCTCGGCTCAGCATCATGGAAGCTCATGGTGTTCCACTGCCAGGCCAGCGGCGTCATCATATACATCAGCCTTTACGCATCCATTGCCTTCCTTGCCTTCATCATCGTAGACCGCTACCTGAAGGTAGAGCAGGACATTCAGTGAGGACCATCTGTGTCTGTGACTGTGGTTTCATGACTCTGTTCTGCTGCAGGACCACCACACGGCGCGCTCTCTGCGGCTGCAGGAGTCCAGCTTCGCCTGGCTGTTGACGATGGTGGTCTGGATCTTGCTGCTGCTTATCATGGTGCCCAATATGGTGCTTCCCACAAAGGACTACAAGGTACCACAACTTCTACTGATATCAGCTGTATGATAGAAGTGAGGTCTTATCGCCTGTAACAGCAGCAAAGTTTTCTGAGTCTGACTTCGGTCTTATAACAACAGACCAAACAAATTTCCACCCTGACCACAGGAGAAGTGAACACCAGGTGTTTTCAATGGGAGAGGAAATTCAGCTCAGTAAAACGTGACACTGAAAAGGTTTTGGCTGAGGAAGTTATAGTTATGCTGTAGCAATGCAGTGAACAGTTTGGGTGGATGAAAAAAAATTAAACCCAAATGCCTAGCCCTCCAGGAACGGAGGGTTCTGGACCAGTCTTGGTCTCAGAAGAACCAAAGTTCACTTCAACTGACCCAAGATCTAAGTTTGTACATGTACCAGAATTCATTCTTTTGTTCTACATCGGAGACCAAGTGTGCATTCACCTCCCACAAAGAACCAGACTTGCAAGAGAAGTGAACCAGAGTTCAATTAAGGCAGACTAAACAGGGCTGATGTGAAGGGTCCCAAAGGTCCTTTAGATTTTCCATGGCCTCTAACTGAAAGTGTTTCTGCTTTCTCTGTTCAGGTGACAAAGTACCTCAGCTGTTCATCTTTGAAGGAGAAAATCAGCCTCCACTGGCACACTCTGACCGTGTTTCTCAACACGGCCCTCTTCCTCAACGCCTCTGCAGCCGTGCTCATCTCCAGCGCCCTGGCCCTCAAAAGACTCCTGCACAGTCACAGCGACCCCAAACTGTGGCTGGATGCCAGGAGGGTGGTGCTGAGTGTGACGGCAATGGCGCTGGCCTACACCCTCAGCTTCGTTCCCTACCATGTGGTGCGGACGCCGTACACTCTGGCCCAGGCCGAGGTCATCAAGAACTGCCAGACCAAGAGGCAGCTGTTTCTGGGGAAGGAGTCCACGCTGTTCCTGAGCCTGCTCCACGTCTGCCTCGACCCGCTTCTCTTCTTCAACCTGGATGCTGCGTTCAGAGAAACAGTCAGGAGGCTCCTTCGCCGCAGCAGAAACCAGGCCGTTGAAGCAGATCAGCAGGTTGTGCAGGAAGTGATGCTGCCAAAAGTTCATGCAGAGGAGGATACTGCAGTCTAATCACAGGTCTACAAAGACGATGAGCAACATTGCAGATGCTGCAGCAGATGTTCAAGAAACTGGATGTTTTTGGTAATTCAGGAACAAAGAGCGACTTTTGGGGCATTGTGTGGCGCAGTGGTTAGAGCTGCAGTTCGTATTCAGACGCCTCGGACCTCAACATGGCCGTCTTGAGTTCGAGTCCTCACTTCCTTTGCCTATCCGCCATTTGCTGTCAGATTACTGCTGGATGAAAGCTAGTAGTGCCAAAACACCCCCCCCCCGGACTTTTATCTTCTCAACAGGTTTAAGATGGCTGAACTGGAATACTACCAGGACTTAACTGGTAATAATGACGATCCTGTATTTATATTGTTTTTCTTGCACTGTCTGCACTGCCTTTGGAGCTGACTCTTTATGACTTTGGAGGAATGTTAAGTGACAGAATGTCAGCAGAGAATGGATTCACCCTCCAGATCAACATCACAACCCTGAGACGTGATTACTGGTGAACAATTCAGGAGATTGTGAGACTGTTCAGTGAATCGTTCATAATTTAAGTGCAATCATTTAATTTCATTGTTTTTATGTAGTTCCTGGAGTTGCAGTCAGTGGTGAAGAAACAGTTAAATGCATTCATCTGCTTGATGTGTGATGGCTTGTTGAATATTAAACTAAATTAAATGCAAGTGAATGTCATAATTATTATTTTAATAACTGATGATTGGTCGGAACAAAATGATGGACAACACAAAACTCGTCTGGTTTTAGGCGTTAAAAGGGAAATCTGAGACAGTTTGGTTGTTCAGAAGCTGTCGCGTTGTGCAGAGGGCAGCAGAGGGCAGCAGGGGGCAGCAGAGGGCAGCAGAGGGCAGCAGAGGGCAGCAGAAAGCAGCAGCGGGCAGCAGAGGGCAGCAGAGGGCAGCAGAGAGCAGCAGCGGGCAGCAGAGGGCAGCAGGGGGCAGCAGAGGGCAGCAGCGGGCAGCAGGGGGCAGCAGCGGGCAGCAGCGGGCAGCAGGGGGCAGCAGAGGGCAGCAGAGGGCAGCAGAAAGCAGCAGCGGGCAGCAGAGGGCAGCAGAGGGCAGCAGAGAGCAGCAGCGGGCAGCAGAGGGCAGCAGGGGGCAGCAGAGGGCAGCAGCGGGCAGCAGGGGGCAGCAGCGGGCAGCAGCGGGCAGCAGGGGGCAGCAGCGGGCAGCAGAGGGCTAATTAGTTCTCCAGCCTGGAAATGACGCTGCAGAAATCCAAACTCAGCTTTTATCTGCAAGAAGAATCTTATCTGAGCTGAAATACGCTCCAAACAAGATAATCTGATTAAACTGATCAATTGGATTAGAGCGGAAAACCCAGAAGGCTCCGAGGAACCACAGCAGAAACATGGACACAACCAGAGCAAAGGTCAAACTGCTGACAATGTTGCTTTAAATCCACAGAAATGATATCAACTGGGCGATGGTGGCTGTAGCTCAGACGGTCACTGAGGAAGATCTGGAGATGATCCTCTGAGAACCTCGTTAATCTCTGTTAATCTCTGCAACAGTAAAGATTAAACCTCAGCCTGGGCAGATTTCAGATGGAAACTGTCCTTTGGTCTGAGTTTGACTTTATTTATTCTATTGGAGCTTTAGATGGAAACCAGAACAACAAGAACGTTGGTTCATTCAGGTCGCAGAAAAATCCAAACAGGATGAGCATGAAGAGATTCTGCAGAATAAAGTGGAAGATTATCTGGAGACGTCCTTAAGGTCCAGAGCCGTTTCCTCAAAGGTTCCCAGAGTTCCTCTGTCCCAGGCTAAATTTAGTGACACAGCTGCTGTGAAGCTGGCCGTGTTTCCAGATGTTGACGGAAGAAAAGTTCAATCAACATCCAACATCTCATCTGAAGTTCCACGTTTAGATGAGATCAACAAGTCACCTTCAACCCGCTGTAGTTACCATGCCAGGCCACTAGATGGCGCTGTGATTTCAACATGACTTTGAAACGCACATATACTTTGACCCTTAGCTTCCAGCTAACAGCTAACAGCCTCTGATCAACCGAGTGACACTCGGTTCGGTTGTGTTAACTGAACAGATGAAGTATCATAGCTCAGCTGAATGCTGTCTGTCAGAGACTCTGACCGCTGGTGGTTCTGTTGACGAGCTGCTGGACCGGTCCAGAACCAAAATGTGACGGAAATCCCGGAGAGGTCGGGAGTCAGGAGCGTCCGAATCTCGGAAAACGTAGATTTAAAAATCCTTAAAGGAACCTTAGTATTTAAAAAATTATGAATATGAACAGGCAAAAGAAACAAAGAAAGTAATGAATCTGCTATTCATCAAAGAAAGAAATTAAAATTTATTTTTCGCCCCCCTCATTATCAGAACAATGGTCCGGTCCGATGTGTGGGCGGAGCAACAGCAGGACCGGTACCGGCTAGCTGTTAGCTGTTAGCTGTTGCTCTGCAGCACAAACAATAAACCCTCCAGTAAGTAACAGACATGTAAACCTTTTATTTCCTTTCACTGCTCAAAAGTAAGAAACATATTAACAGTAAAAATCAGACTGTAGTTTATTATTTCCATACTTTGGCTGAATCATGATAAACTGCCTCAAAACTAGAAAAACTGACTGCATTGCTTTGATAGACCTAGGCTTGCAAATATCTGAATCATATATAAATAATCATATTTAATTTGAAACAGGAGAAAGTGGCTGAGTGCTGCGAGTGGCTGACAGCTCTGCGTGTGGGAGCTGAGAGCAGAGCAGCTGATGGTAAAAAAACAAAAAGAAAGAAGTCTTTACTTCTTGCCTTTAAAATCACAAAATAAAATCTGAATATGTTTCTATAAAACCCTGGCACTTTGAGCGCTTAGTTTAAGTTATGATGCTTCCCAGATATTCATTATTTCTGCCTGTTGAAGGATCCAGGACACGGAAAAAACAAATTTAAGTTATAATTTACATAATGCATAACTTGTATGGAGAGTCTCTACAATAAATGAATATTTATGAGGAATTTTATTAACTGGCATTACTCAATAAAGCTTGTTTTTATTTAGAGCCTTAAATGTAAAGAGCAGATATTAGATCGGTGCCTCTGAACCAAACTGATATCTGAACATTTAAATTTTGTTTTCCTCCTCTTTGTCTCAACCATCTGTTTAATGAGGAAAACATGTTTGATGAGCATTTTACTAGTCAGTCATTACTGGTCCTGAAGATTGAACACATTCAAACTTTTTAAGCCTCATTTTACGTGACATTTCACTGTAACTTTGCCCCCCAAAGAAATCTCCTGTTTGTGTTAACAGATGAATCAGAGTAAAGAAACTGTTCCTCCAGGTTTTGGTCCAACTTCTGCTAGATGTCTTCACCTGGCTGCAGGCGAGCCGGCTGCAGGTGAACCCATCCGGCTGCAGGTGAGCCCACCCTGCCAGGATGCTGCCTCTTCCCTGAAGTTGCTGCCTGCTGCAGAATGCGAGGCGCTCTGCCGGGTCGGACTGGAGGGTAACAGCTGTGTGAGGTGCGGTGGTATGTGAGGACGCAGACAGATATATCCTGACAGCCGGCGGCCCGGTCCGAGTCGCCGTTCCGGGTCGGGAAGCAGCTCTGGGTTCAACAACATTCAAACTAAAACTCCTCAGGTTTTCTCAGGTTTTCTGCGTTTTGTTCCTGAGATCAATAAATCAGAACCAAGGCCTCGTTTTCTCCTTCTCATCATCTCCTGATCTGACCAATCACACATGATGAGGAGCTGAAGGTCAAAGGTTAAACAGCTGCTGTTTCTCTGTAGATCCTGTCAGAATCAAACTAACAGGTCTGATTTTTAATGTGTTTTCAGGAAATTTAAACCTGCAGAAATGAGAAAAAAATCTTTACTTTGAATGTTATAATGAATTCTATTGATATTGTAAAATGTTTTAAAATAAAATAAATAATTTAAATCAGCGATGACAGACCTGCTAGTGTTCTGCTACATCCGTCGATTTAAAGCAAACTCCAGATGAAGATTACATTTAATTTGATTGAAGATGTTCAGGATTAAATTAGGGATGTTGAAACCAGGTCCATGACTCACTGGGGGTTGTAACTTAGTTAGAGCTCACACACACACACACACACATGCGCGCGTGAACCCCCCACACACACACCAGACTGCAGCAACATAAACTGAACATTTCTGACGTCTGGTTTGTTCTCTAACAGGAGGAAGATGGAGATGAGCTGGGTAACTTATGCTAAGCTACATAAACTAAGCTAACTGAAGTAAAAATGGCTAAGAACAGTGAAGCTAAGCTGCAGTAAGCTAAGCTCTGACAACTTAAGTTAACTTAGAAATGCTAAGCTAAGTGAAGTTAATATAAAAACGTCGTCAGTGTTGACTAAACTAGTCCATGTAAAGTTGTGAGGTGTGCTACCTTTTCCTACTACTCTCCAATCATTCATATCATCACTGCATTTATTTCTATCGAAGCTCCAGCTGGCTCAGTGTTTCTGTTCCGAACGGCTGGAAAAGAGCAAACGTCCTAGTCAAAGCTCAGGCCTAAGCCTGGTTGAATGCTGTGTTCAGAAAGCTGAGCAGAAACAAATGTTTGCAAACCTCAGTGAACTGGAGCTGCAGCGGAACAAAGAGGGAACCAGAATTCCTCCAGAACCATAAAGTCTGACAGAAAACCACCATGAGAGTTACTGAAACCTTTCAAAGGCTTTTCCTCCACCGACTCCGGCTTCCTGGATATTTCTGTTCTTCTTTCACCTCCTTCCGTCCGTTTCTCTCTCTGTCCTTTTACGGCCTGACCGGTCACCAAAACGCCACCAGACGAGCCATTTATAGGCAGAGAGTTGCGGCTCGAGGTCGTTTGGTGCCGTGGGAACAGACGTCACATCACATCACAAACACGCAGCGACAGAACCGCTCAGCTTCAGCTTCAGCCGCTTCACTTCCAGCACCAGTCCAGATCACCCCGACACCAGCGTCTCACTCCTCATCACATTATCACCCAACGTCTCACTCCTCCTCATTGCCTCTAACCCAAAGTCTCGGATGTTTCCTGATTGGTTACGTCTTGGTTTCCTGAGCGTTCTGCTTTTAGGATATTGAGACATTTATGACGGTTTGTGCTGATAACGTCATGAAGGTATTTTTAGCCGTCTGGGATGAGGCAACCTCCTCCTCCACCTTCATATCTCAGACTTTCCATCAGTGGGAGGAGAAACGAAGGAACGACTGGAGCTTCCAGTTTAACTGATGATCTAATGATCCTCAACTCAGAGTTAGAATTACTAGAGAGAGAAAGAGAGCAGAATGGATGGATGGATGGATGGATGGATCCATCCATCTCCTCCAGCCTTCAAGTTCTGAATTGTCTCTGAAATGCAACTGAGACTCTGGTTCTGGGACTCGGCCCAACAACCTCTAGATTTGCATTTGGTTCTCTAACAGTCTGGCGTTTCCATGGCAACCTGTGAATAAAAGGACACGACTCGATGGTTTACGGTCCGGTTGAAGCTTGAATGTCTGGGCTCCAGATGATTTGAACCAAACTCTCGCTGCTCCCTCACATTCCATTTTCAGGTTACTTAGGCTAAAGATTAGCTCCACTAGAAAGGGCAGGGCTAATGTGGATCTTATTACTTTTGCTAACTTTGAAAATGATTAGCCCACTAATAATTCTGTGTTGGTTTAGCACTTTAGCATTAGCTTCTGCTGACTACCGTGTTTTTTTTAGCACTTTAGCATTAGCTTCTGCTAACTACCGTGTTGGTTTAGTGCTTTAGCATTAGCTTCTGCTGACTACCATGTTGGTTTAGAGCTTTAGCATTAGCCTCTGCTAACTACCGTGTTGGTTTAGCACTTTGGCTCTAAACTAATGTTTAGAATTAAATCCTTAGGGCTAGTGTCGCTAATGTTAGTGGTACCAACATCTGCATTTTCTTGTCTCAGATTTTTATGTCACGACTTTATTGGCGTTTTGTTCGTTTTTATAAACCTGCAGCTGAAATGTGATGCATCTTCTGTCTTTGAAAGCTGCTTTTAAAATAAATTTTAGTTTTTGAATCCGTTGCGCTTAGCGCTGATGGGAAAAGTCTGGCCGTACTGGACTGTGAGGAGGTGAGCAGGGAGAGCCGACCTGCAGCAGACATGACTGAAGAGTGAAGAGCTGACGAAGACGCCTGAGAGTCGACACGGTGAGACCTTCCTTCAGCCCAGCCTCTGATTTATCCTCTTCATTTCCTGTTGAACCAAACGGAGCCGAGGCCGTACCCGAGGAGGCGCCTCTGATCCCAAACGACCCGTTTGTATCATAAAGACTCTCTTTGCTCTGGAGCCTCCTGGTTCAGGTTTCTGTGGATGCAGACGTTACTCTGATCAGGCTGACTCAACGGAACTGGATCCATGAAGTCATCCTGCCACAGTTAGCATGCCTGCGTTATAAGAGCACTGCCAGGAAGCAGAAACTGTGCTGACATGTCTGGAAGGAATGCCGACTCTCACACTCAACACGTCGTTCAGACTCTACCAATCTGTCTGCAGATCAGACACCACAGGAAGTTTCACCTTCTCACGTCCCACAGTTTAAACGTTTACCTCAACAGAAACACTTTCCAACAACAACAAACAACTACCCTAACCCTAACCCATCATCAGATCTGACGTCTCCTGACTTTGTTTAGATACCAAACCAAGCTGCTGCTCTGGATCAATCCTCCGGGATGAGCTCATGCAGCCGCCGTCCCACAGGATCAGTATATTAGCTCTGCAGCCGAGCTCTCATTGGTTAATTAGTTTTTTATGATTGTCATCTTCGTCATCATCCAGCCTGATTGAGCTTCAGCTGCTGGAAGTCAGAGGAAGAAGACTAAAATAAAATCAGAAAGCGTTTTGTCGTCTCCAGGGTTCTTAACCCGTTTTGGACGGTTGTCGTGAATTTGCATCAAACTGGGTCCAGCCTGAATTCAGCCTTCCTCCTGCATGTACACCGTAACTGCATGCATGTGCCCCACATTAAAGCCTTTCTCCACCCTCTAGTGGTCAGAGTGTGAACTACAGCTGTACCATGAACAATCAGGTTGTCAGATTTTATTAATTTGGCTTAGTTGGAATAAATCAGATTATTTATATTATTTACTACTGACAAGTTGGATTAAAACCACCTCAAATGGTCCCTGATTTATTAAATATATGAGGACTAATAATTACTAATCCAGAATTAAATAGCTGAAACATGCACTGATGAACTGTTGTCCTGTGAATCAAACTCAGCAGCTTCAGTAAATGAATCAACATGATGAGATTTCAGGATTGTTCACTGTAGTTCAGTCGGATACTGACCTCTTACAGCCTCTCAACAAAACCCCGCCTCACAATTTCTCAACTATTCTTTAAGAAAATGTTTAGACTAATATGGAAAAGTTAAAATGTCGGTTTAGAAACATGGCTTTGGTCTGAACCATGATGCTGCCACCACCGTGCTTGAGAGATGATTAGTTTCAGACGGAAGCGGTTCTGGTTCTGGTTCTGGTCCATTTTCTGCCTTTTGCTTTTTCTGTAAATGTTCTTGTTGAGGTTTCTTCCTGTGGAATCGCCTGGAGACCGAGGTCACTTCCTGCTGACTTCGTGGTCAGAGCTGCAGGATGGACGGCCTCTGGACCAGAGGAGGAACGGAGAGACGACAGGAAGTGAAGCGGCTCACTTCCTGGAGACGATAAGAAGAAGAAGAGACGAGGAAGCGAGAGGAGACGATAAAACCAGGACGACGGTCGCTCCGAAGGATTTATTTATTTACAGACTCTTTAAAAATCGATGATTAGGAACGGACCGTCTGAAGACGAAACCTCTGGTTCTGATTGGTTCTATTCAGTGGTGGCAGCATCATGCTGTGGGAGGACAGGTAGAGTTGAAGGCCTGAGACTGAGCTGCAGTTATTATGGGACAGGTTATATTAAAACACATTCATATGGCCTAGTCAAAGTCCAGGCCTGAATCTGACTGAGAATCTGTGGAAGACTTGAGAAATGAGGTGAAGAGCTGCAGATAAATAAAGTTTGATGACAGAGTTTCTTGGTCACCTGGTTTACAGCGCCCCCTACATGTAGATCCTCCCTTCAGCAGCAGAATTTGTGTCATTTTGTTTTGTATTTTTTGGGTTTTTCTCTCTCTTTTCCAGTTGTTCTGTTTTTCTGGGTCTTCCTGCTCCGTCCTTCTCCTCCATGATTCCTCAGAAACTGAATTCCTCCTTCAGCGTCTCTCTCTCTGCTGGCCAGCGTGATGTTTGTGGTTCTGAGGCTCGCTGCTCTGGTCCAGGTCCAGAAACCACAATGAAACCAACACACACACACGCACTCACACACCCACCCCAGAGCCTGACCTGTGAGAAACCAGAACCAGAACCTGAACTCTGGCTGCAAGGAGCTCCGATGAGCTGCGAACCCAAAGGAAGGACCGGACTGAGAGTCCTCACCCTGGAGGTCCTGATGGAGTCACACACACACACACACACTCACCCCCCCCACCCCACCCCCCTACACACACACACGCACACACATACCACAGCTGTAAGTGCTTATTGGCAGAGATGGGGAGAGATTAGGCCAGACTGGAGCTCAGTCTGTCATAAGCAGCAGGGCCTGAAGCTCGGCTCGGCGGCCTAATTAAAGACCGTAAAACGACGCACGCAGAATTCAGATTTAATGAAGAAAATCTGCAGCTTTTTACCGACCGATCCGAGCCAAGTGCTCCGTAAAGACGGGCTCCTCAGCTGTGTGTGCAGGTGAGCTGCAGATGTTCGACCAATCAGCTGTTTGCAGCATCTAAACGTTTAAACTCATTAAGACTGAAAACCACAGAAACGCTGAGAATGAAGCGGCCTGACCCAAACCAGAAACTCAGCCACAGGCCTGGTCGTAACTCCTTCAGAAAGTAGCAACATAAAACAATTTGAACCCTTATTATGAAAAGGGTTCATCATAAACAGTGGTTTATTATTGCTTATAATAATAAGCAATGGTTATTGCAATGATGCAGTAACCATGGAGATAAGCTGTGGGTGGCGCTGTGTGCGCCTGCAGAATAGGAAGGGAAGTCACCAGAAAAATCACATTTCAGTTACAGCTGCATGGTTTACAAAAACACAAATAAAAATCTATAAAAGCCTGAGAATAAAAACGCCGCTAGCTGCTTGGTGCTAGCCCTAAAACACTAATCATGAATTTAGCTCTGCTAATGATGAAGCACCATCCAAATACAGCAATTAGCAGAAGCTAATGCTAAAGCTAAGATATATTTAATTTAGCAAAAAATATTTAGTTTGAAGCTAAATTTTTAGCTTGCCAATTAAATATTTAGGTTAAAATTGTGACATAAAAGAACTGATAAGATGGTGAACCTGACTTTAACTGGAGCCGTTTACCGGCTGCTGGGAATCCAAACTGGTTTTAGGCGAACAGAAGCTGCTTGGTTGTTGAAATTTTCCCATTTGGGATCTGAAACATGAGGAGGAACTTTGATTATTCTCTTAGAGTCTTCTCCATTAAACAGTAAATATTGATTTCTAGCAGCCGTCTGCAGAGAAGACACCAGCAGAGACGGAGACGCTCCGGTCCGCCGGGCCGCCGCCGTTTCTCAGATATCTACTAATGAGACGCTGGCCGAGCCAACATGGCTGCCGCCGTGTCATTAGCAGTGGAAATGTGGTCGGCCGTTGGAGATGGAATGTCAGTGGGGAAACCTGCTGGCAAAGCTGCTGCTCTGCAGGTCCAGGCTGAGGTTCTGACTGAGGTTCTGACTGAGGTTCTGATCCAGCTGAGAGCCCGTCCAGGCTGGAGGAGAAGAAAACAGACGTCAGGTTTCACAGCAGCAAACCCGACCAGAGCAAACAGGACCAGTCTTCTCCCACAAGAATAATGATGATAAACTCATGGGGTTTATCAGCTGAGCGATGATCAGGCCGAGGCAGAGATCCACCGAGGGAAAATGTGTTTTCAGAATTTCTTTTCTTATTGAGCCTAAATTTAATCCTAACAAAGAAATAAACTCGTTCATGTTCCCTCTAAGCAACATTTCATCCAATGACTCAGCATGGTCACCTGTGGTGGGCACACTTCTGCTAATGTGCTAATAGAGGAGCTAATTTTTCATTCAGTGTTTTGCTCTTTTGCTAATGTTGAAAACATTTAGCACTGTTAGCTTCCCCTTTGTTAATTTTATGGATAAAATCTAAAGTGCTAACTTACTTTCCAGTTTGGTAAGCTTAACAAAGTTCAACATCTGTGTTGAAGTTTTGGTGATTTGGCTTTTACAAATTTTTCAAGTAGTTAGAATTTTATATTTATGCTCTTATTCTGAAGGCTGTTTGGGCAGCAGTTCCATTTCCTGTCCTTGCATTCTCTTTCTTTCCATCCAAAAAAACAGACAGTAGATAAGATATAAACATAAACACAATATCTACGTTCGTTATAGAACATGCTGTAGTCTGTCAAGGCGGGCGGATTGTTTTCAACTGAACTAGCACTTTAGTGCTTTAGCATTAGCTTCCACTAACAGCCATGCTAATTTAGCGTTTAGCATTGTTTAGCGTTGTAGTGATGGAGGTAGGAGTTTGTCTCCGGTTTGAGACACTGTCTGTCTCTGTAGCTGTGTCCTTGATCAAGGCACTAACTCGCCATGCCTGCTGGTGTTGGTCTGAGGGCTAGGGGGCGCTCTTCATGGCAGCCTCTGCTCTGTCGGACTGGCCCAGGGCAGCTGTGGCTACTACCCAGCAGCTCGCCACCGTCAGTGTGTGAAAGTGTGTTAATGGTTCGTTCTTCAGGGAACAGAAATGGACTGCAGGTCGGAGCACACACCTCCAAACTGCACCTATGCTTGGCTGTGCTGGTTGCTGGGAGACTGAATGAAGCTGTGTGTTTTCCAACTGCAGTTTGACAATAAAACATGGCGGCGAAGGACCCGGTTCCTGTGTTCAGTCTGAGGTTTGGATCTGAAAGACAAACCTCTCTGACTGTCGTACAGCCGATCCACTCCAAGACTTTGTGTCCAGAATGTAAAGCTGCCACGGTTTCCCTTTTGTTTCCTGATGACCCCTGACCTCTGGAGAGGCAACACAAACACAGCGACAGTCTGGAGGGTAATTGTTGGGAGGAAAGTGAGCTGAGGAATGTCTGAGTTTGGAAAAACACTGAGCGGATGGTGCCAGCCGGCCCCGTTGACCCGCGCTGTTTCACACTTTCTCCATCTGTGTGTGTGTGCGGGCGGGTGTGTGTGTGTGTGTGTGTGCACGCGGGTGTGTGTGTGTGTGTGTGCGGGCGGGCGTGCGCGCGGGTGTGTGTGTGTCCAGTATAAAGCTCTGACTGGTGTTTCTGTTTGGAGTTTTTCTCAGTCGGCCTGCAGACATGAATCAAAACGATCGAATAAATAAAATAAAACATTTCATCTACATTCATGCAGCTTTTTAATCAGATCAGGTCTGCAGATGTTTTCTGTAGTGACAAACATTTTCCACATGTTGAAACTTTTGTTTTTTTGTGGATTTTCTCATTTTTAATTTCTTTGTGTTTTTTATTATTTTTTACATGAATCTAAAAAAGTACTAAAAGGTTCTGAATCTTTTTTCTTATGTTTTTATTAAATATTTTTTTCTACTAGGTAATAATTCCTCCATGCGGCGGTCATGACTTCAAGTCCTGGCCTGTTGACCTTCGACCTTTGGTGCACATTCTGTTAATCTACTGTAAAACAAAGGCAACTAGAGCCAATGTATATATACATATGAAAATCCTGTTGATCTTCCTTTTATTTTCCATATTAATTTTATTTCTATATACAAATCTAAATGTTTCAATTAAAAAGTTTTTTTTTCTACTATTTTATTTCATTTTACGGATAAAATCTAAATTGTCATATATTTATTTCCTGTCTTGTTTTGTATTTTTTTTAATTAATAAAGTTTGTGGATCTTTTATATGTTCCACTTCAATGTTTATTTTAAAAATATTCTTTCGTGTAATTTTTAATTTTTCATATTTCCTCGTCTGGTTTTTTTTTTTTGTTATTTTTTTTAATAAAACCGGTTTATCTTCCACTGAACCGCCTGGAAACTTCCTGGAATCCAAGGACCAGTCAAGGCGTTGCCATGGAGATGTGCTCCATTATTTCGGTTCTGACTCTGAGAAACCCCACTTGACCTCTGACCTCCAATGAAGACGAAGGGACAGCAGCGTCCCACTTCCTGCTTTTTGGCTGCACACCTGGTTGCCATGACGACCTCCATGTTGTTCAGCAGCTGCAGTTTGATGCTCCTGCAGCCGCTGAGTCAGAGGAAAAACCTGGAAACGAAACACATCAGTCTGTCTGTCTGTCTGTCTGTCTGTCTGATTTTGACTCTTTCTGATCCAGTAGATTCATTTTTCTGCAGATTCAACCTCCTGACTGGATCTCTACTCCTCTGCAGCATGAATGGATCCGATGGATCCGGTGGATCCGATGGATCCATGCATCAGTTTTTCTTGCTCCATTTTTTGTAAACTTGTAAAATCTGCAGATTCTTGAGGAGTTCTGGCTGGAAGTTTGTCAGAACCGTCTCTCCTTTCTCCCAGCCAGAGTTTGGACCTCCCCCCCCCCCGACCCCCCCCCGCTCCTAACGGGTCCACCCCCCCCTCCCCTCCCTCTGTTCGCCGCTCGCAGCTCCTCATCTCCAGCCGCTGGTTCCGTTCATCTCCAGCCCGCTGGTTCCGTTCATCTCCAGCCCGCTGGTTCTGGTTCCGTTCCTCCGCCGGTTCACCGAACTCCTGCCGGTCTGGTTTGTGAGCTGGACTGGTTTCGGATGGATTCTTTGTTTGCCTTTGCTGGGTAACAGCTGGCCCAGTTGACTGGACGGACTGGGGCTGTGACTGGTTCGGGATCGCGTTTTTTCCTAGAGCGACCTGTGGATCCGCAGGAATACCGGGAGAACCGAGCAGCAGGGCGGTCCATGTCTCCGGTCCGGTCCGGTCCGGCTCCGAGGTGAGGTCCCATTCGAACCTGGTTTTATCCGCTGCTTCCCACACAGGAAACTTTCATACTCCAGAGTATTATTTATTAAATATGACCCTGATTTAAATATGACATAAAATAATGAAAAGTTTGTTCTGGATGATGATGATGATGATGATGAAGCATTCTGACTTCCGGTCAGACCTCAGGTCATCCTTCTGAAAGATGTCTTGCAGACTAAAAAGTTTGATCATTTCAGATTTTAAACCAACAGTTCTTTACTTGTAATGTGTTTGAGCGCCTGTAGGGGGCGCGCTGAGCGCTTTCTGCTGCTTTAAAACTCAACTGAAGAGTTTCAGATCAGGTGAATCCGTGACGTTTTCCTCTTTAGGGCCTCAGTTCTACTTTCATGGCTGTTTCTGTCAGGAAGTTTTCACTCCTCATGTCGCTGGGTGTGTGTGTGTGTGTGTGTGTGTGTGTGTGTGTGTGTGTGTGTGTGTTGGGGGGGTCTCATCTGACCGTCCTCCTGTTTGGCCTCTCCGGCTCATCTTTCAAACATTTCTTTTAAAAACAAAAGTTCCCACACAGACGAAGAATCCAGGAATGTCAGCAGGACTGAGACAGAAAACAACATGAGATGAAGATCCAAAGTCTTCCTCAGAGGAACGGCGACTGCTTTTGGTCAAAATAATAAAAAATTCTCCTGTTTGCAGAAACCGACTGAAGTGGGAGTTATTAAAACAAAAACACGACAGGGAACTTCCAACACTGAGCAAACATCTGTCAGCAAAACAGGGAAGTTTCAGGCCTGAAATCCTCTCAGACGCTGTTTAAGAAATAAAAACGTAAAATTCAGAAAATCTGACGATTTTATCTGCATGATGAAGGAAAGCAAAGATTTTTATAGAACAGACTCCCAGGAGGAACGACGACATTTGTCCAACTGAGAGTTTAATGTTCACACGGATCAAAGTTCATTCATACAGAGGAAACAGCAGCGCTACCGTTAGCTTAGCACAAAAATGCCTCCAACTTATCAGAAGGGAAAACATATAAAAGAACTAAAGATCAGATCTGTCATAAAAAGAGTTTATAAATTTACTCTTTGATTACATGAAGCAGAAATGAACTAATCATAACTTAGATTAACTGAATTCAGCTAAGCTAAGATCAGATACGCTAAAGATAAACTGAAATAACTAAGCTAAATCAAAGTCAGCGAAATTATGCTACAGTAAACTAACCTTCCCTAGAGTAAACTAAACTAATCTAAAATAAGCTAAGCTATGCTAAACCAAACCAAGCTAAGATCAGCTACACTTAGATAAGATGAATTAAGAAGCTAAAATATGGTAGCAGAGATAAATTAAACCAAATATAAAGTCAGCTGAATTATGGTAAAATAAGCTGGCATTATCTTAAATAAACTAAACTATTCTAAAATAAACTAAATTATGCCAGGAGAAGTTACGCTAAACTAAGCTAACGTAAACTAAGTAAGTTAAACTAGGAAGCTAAAATAAGGTGGCTATTCTAAAGTATAGTACAATTAATTAAAATCAGGTAGGTTTAGCTAAAATAATCTAACATTAGCTAAACTAAATTAATTTAGATTGAAATAAAGTCCATCCATCCATTTTCTTTGCTTTATCCGGGGTCGGGTCGTGGGGCTAGCAGCTTCAAGGGAGGCCCAGACTTCCCACCCTTTATTTCCCTTGAAATAAAGTTTGCTAAGTAAAGTTAAGGTAAACTAAACTAAGGTCAGATAAACATAACCAAGGTAAGCTAGGGAAAGCTAAGCTAAGCTATGGTAAATTTAGCTTACTTAGGCTAAAATCAGCTAGGCTAAGGTAACCTAGCGGTGTCTATTTTTTAAAGCTTTTTAGTGTTGAGGTTTGATGGAACGTGTAGTTTGTTTCTGCTGTATGAAGAATATTTTAATGTTTTAATGGAGCCTGTTTTTATATTTTAATATTTTATGTTTAATGTATATTTTAAGGTTTTAATGCAGCCTGACCACAGAGCTGGTTCTGTGACTCATCACTTTGCTGTTCTGGACCTTTTGACACAAACAAACATTTAGGATTTGAGCCATAATTCAACTCTTTATCCTCATCTTTACTTTTAACAAACAGGATTTTATCTGCATGTCCTTTAAAAAATGCTGTCATGTGTTTCGTTTGACGGCCGTAAGGATCTGAATTTGGTTCGTCACTTTGGGGTTTTGTTAAATTTGAACATTATTTTAAAAAAAGCTTTTGACTGGAGTCATAAACATCGACTCTGGTGGGACTTGAACCCACAACCTTTCAATGTCTTGCTGCTGCGGTCAGTCCAATGCGCCACAGAGCCTGCTGTTCATCCCAAACTGTCCTAAAGCTTCATCCTCCTGCAGGGCCGGTGGGGCAGTCCTGGTGTCCTGTAACTCTTAGACGTCTCTCTGGTCCAACACACTTGAATCCAACAGCTGAGTCTCCTCCTCAGTGCAGTCAGGTTCTCCAGAGTCCTGCTAACAACCTCATTATTTGACTCAGGTGTGTTGAAGTGGAGATGCATCTAAAAGCTGCAGGAACTGGCCCTCCAGGCCTGGAGTTGCCCACCCTGACTGTAGCCCAGCGCATCTCAATTCTAGTCCTCAGGCCCCCCTGCTCTGCATGTTTTAGATGAGCCTCTATTCCCGAACAGCTGATTCAAATGATTGCATGAACATCAAGTGCTGCAGAAACCTGTTAATCACCCATAGATTCAATCCAGGTGTGTAGCAGAAGGGAAACACCTAAAACAGGCAGGGCAGGGGGCCTGAGGACTGGAATTGAGAAACACTGCTGTAGGGCAATAGGAGGCAACTTTGGTTGCCTGGACATATTTGGAAAGATTTCTAATTCTGTTCGTTGTTGATGTCTGTTTTAGAGCAAAGTTTGACTGGAAGAAACCAGAAACGTGTTGAAGTCGTTGTCATTAGGAACCAACCCTGAGATTTTTCTGTAACGTTTTCTAAGAATCGATTTAAAGTTTGTTCTGCTGTTTGCTTCACAGCGCTGCTTTTTATGTCTGAATGATTCATAGAGAATAGAGACAAGTGAATAAGTCAGCTGAGAACTGTCCATAAAAACAACTGATGGTTCCTTCATGCAGTAACAGAACGAAGGTCAGTGAACGCATCGTATCGGGACGCAACTGTGTCGGTGTGTTCAGGTTCTCCTTTCCCTTTCTGTATTAACTCAGAAGAAACGTCCCGCATTTTAATCATGAGGTCAGTAATCACATCATCACATCTCAGAATGCCAAGTGTCTGTGACCTCTGACCCCTCCTCATGCTTCCATGTGCAGAGGGACTCTGCGTTTTCATCGTCTCCTAACCAAAGGCCTGCAGCCTCAGGCGATAGAAGCTGATTTTCTTCTGATTCTGCTTCCTGGGCTCCGGCCAATGAGGTGCTTGGATTGTTGTCCATCCCGTCTCTGCTGGACGCTTCCGCCTGATCTGCCATCAAACAGAAAGTGGAATATCAGAGTATAATGATCACATCATAAATTAATGAGGCGTTTGGTTCTCTTGTCCTTAAAAGGCCAAATCCTCCTTATCACCCTCCTCATCTCTGACTTCATTGGAAGCAACCAGCCGTTCCAGGAATCATGAGAGCAACTTTGACCAAAGTCATGCGGCTCCGACGGATGAAGGATGAGGAACGTGAGGAGAATTTTTATGATAAACAGGAAGCAGTTTCTCCTGCTGTTTGGTGAATCTGAGCAGAGATCCAGACGTTACTCTCTAAACTCAATCACAGCCAGATGTTAGAGCTGCAAACGGGGACATGATTTCTGCTCTCACTGCACTTTTCACTGCAGTGTTTCCATATTTAGACATCAATAAAATCTGGCACTTCCACTTCTGCACTTGATGCTGTTTGACACAAACTTTGAACGTTGGTGTCGTCTCCTTCTGCTTGGGTTCTGGTTCTGTTTTAGGTCGGTACGCGTCCATTATACACCAAAACACAAGACAAGGGAAATTATGTCGTTCTCCAGAATCCAGTTTAACTTATGATCATTAAATGTTTCAGTAATTTGATCAAATAAATTCAAAGCCCAAAACACAGGATGTGATTTATCATTCGATCAGACAGAAAACGGCCGATGAGACCTGGCAACCGCTGGCGATCCTCTGCCACGCTGACTCAGCATTTTGATGGAAACGTTGAGAGTGAAACAGGAAGTGACACGCGGTGGCAAAGCAAAACACATCCACTTTTATTTACTACTGAAAACAGCAGCGTACTTACCCATTCAGAGAAATGAGAGAGAGCTGGATCTCTGCTCTGGTCCGTAAACGAGTTGGACAGAGAAAGGTGAGCTGAGCTCCACGAGGCTCTTTATCGTCACAGATTTGTTCCTGAAATCTGATTTTTTTTTTGCATAATTAAATGTGACTGGAGTCAGGCGGTTTAAGAGAAAGATAAGGTGAACAGCAGTGCTAAGTTTGAAAGTTTACTGAATTTTACGCTGCTGAGCAACGGGAGCTAACGTTGATTAGCTCCATCCAAAGTATTGGCAACAATTGCTTCAACCATTGTCCTGATTTACCATCTGTTGCAGAATTATGGCTCATGTCATAATTCTGCATGTAAAATTGGATAAAATGCCACATGACCGTTCAGATCAGATCAGATTTAGTGGAAGTGACACAAATTGATTTTTTGGGTGAAAAGATCAGAATCTGTCCGTTCAGACGATGAGATGAAATCAGATTATCCTGTTGAGTGACCGCAGCTGGACTTTAGGTTTCATGTTCATCAGAATATTTAACATCAGTTTCATTTTCCTCTGAGTTGGATGCTGGTTAATTTGCTGCCATGTTGTTGATTGTCAGAAATTCAGAACCCAAATTCCAACATTTTCTGTAGCTCAGTGGAAACTTGTTGGACGATGTGATTCACAGGTTGCGTGTTCAAATCCCAGCAGCGCCGTTGTCCTCCGGTGTTCCGGTAAATCCTGATATCTGGACCTAAAGCTGTGTTGGTGTTTCCGGTTCCTCTGAGCGGTCCGCTCCGACCCAGACTCCAGGAGCCAAGCAGAACCAAACACACCCCAACCATCTCAACTATTTGGAAGCTCTTTTAATATTTAGCCTCTAATTATGGGATGTGGGAGGGTAGTTTCCTGGGTTACCACTGTTTGCCGTTTATAATAATTAGTCCAACAATTTAGCATCTTCTGAGGTTAGACACAGGCTCTGCTGTGACGCACAGTGTGTGAGTGTGTGTGAGTCCGGCGACAGCTGGATACCACAGCGACTCTGGCCCAGAGCCGCTCGGTAAACAACATAAATAACATACACAACATGGCAGCAAAATGCACAGAAACACGCAGCAAACATGCTCCTTCGCTCCACAGCAACTGAAAAAAGCTGGTTTAAAATTAGACCAACGTTTGTTTTAAACTCCTATATGAGAGTTTGACTTGTGGAGGTCAGGAGGTTGATGGTTTCAATCCCAAACAAGCCAAAGCATCCATCCATCCATCCATTTTCTGTTCACCCTTGTCCCTAATGGGGTCGGGAGGGTTGCTGGTGCCCATCTCCAGCTACGTTCCAGGCGAGAGGCGGGGTACACCCTGGACAGGTCGCCAGTCTGTCGCAGGGCAACACAGAGACACACAGGACAAACAACCATGCACACACACACTCACACCTAGGGAGAATTTAGAGAAACCAATTGACCTGACAGTCATGTTTTTGGACTGTGGGAGGAAGCCGGAGAGAACCCACGCACGCACAGGGAGAACATGCAAACTCCATGCAGAAAGACCCCGGCCGGGAATCAAACCCAGGACCTTCTTGCTGCAAGGCAACAGTGCTACCAACTGCGCCACTGTGCAGCCCCAAGCCAAAGCATCTTTAATAAAATCTAAAATAGACGTCAAGCTTGAGTCAGAAATAAATATCAGGTATGATAACGAGTCAATTCTCTGGATGATCATCTGAAGGAACAAAACGTTTCTTTGTTCCTGGAACATGACGCAAAAATTCCCACGTTTTCACATGGAAATATTTCTGCAGGCTCTGTGGCGTAGCGGACAGCGCCTTGGACTTTTAGCTGTGTAGAAGAGAGTCAAAGGTTGTGGGTTTGAGTCCCGACAGAGTCAATGCTTCAGGAAAAATGAAAAAAAGCTCTTGTATCGTAACCAGGTGAGGGTAATGTGAAGTCAATCAAACACAGATTTATGTTTCAGTCCCTGCAGCGACAGAAACGTTACAACATCACTACATGTTGCACCAGGAAGCAGAGAAACTTTATGACCAGAATGACGGAGAAAACAGGCTTTAACTTGTCAGAGTGAAGCAGAAATACTGACGCTGTGATGTGTGTGTGCTGGAAACAGCTGTGTGTGTCTGACACACACACATAAATGTGTCCTGCTGACACATTTATGGAGTCTCATCTTGATGTCCGGCTGTCCGCTGAGACGACTCCATTTCCCAGAATTCATCACAGGACAATAGAGCTAAAGCAAACAGAGCAGACTGAAGGCTGATCTATTTTTGTCTCTTATTGTGTTGAAGCTCTCTGTGGAAATCTCCTTCATTTTCTCAGCTGGATTTCTAGAACATTCTGTCTGACATGTTTCAGCCTCAGTTTCCTGCCCGCCGACTGAATGAATGGTTCCGGTTCTGCTGGTATCTCGGGCAGAACCGGGTTTGTTATTGAGAAAGTGGAGAAGATGTCTAAAACAATCTCACCTTTACTGTAGTTCCTTTTACTCAGTGGAAAAATAAATGCATTCATCATGGTACTAAATGGGATTTGTAGCTCTGTTGGGTTTATAAACTCTAATATGGTTAGCATTGTTGCTTCACAGCAAGAAGGTCTTTGGTTCAAATCCCGTCCTGTGTAGAGAAAGTTAAACATCCTCCTTGATTAGCGTCTGCTAAACAGCATGTAGTTAAAATGTATAAGAGCTAGCTTAAGCACCATGCTGGTGTAGCGCTTTAGCATTAGCTTTAGCTAAATAGCGTATTGGTGTAGCGCTTCAGCTTTAGCTAAATAGCGTATTGGTGTAATGCTTTAGCATTAGCTTTAGCTAAATAGCGTATTGGTGTAGCACTTTAGGGTTAGCCTGCTCTCCCTTACTAACGATGAATATGAGGTTCATCTTGCCTGTTTTCATATTTCTGAGTGTCTGTAACCTTCCTGCGGTCACAGAGGTCACAGGTCAAGGTTGTAAATTCAGTTTCCGTCCTGCTTTGGTTTCTCACACAGAACAAACCAGAATGTGTAAAGAACTGAAAACAAACTGAGGAGACGTCCAGGCTGAGCGCAGGGAGGTCAAAGGTCGTGCTTCATGGCTCCCCTCTGAGGAAAGTTGCACAACTCGCATCTGATGGACTCTCAGCCAGAGATGTAGAGGAAAAAAGTAAAAGTACTTTGTTACTGTAATCTGAGTAACAGGAAGTCACTCAGAGACGCCGGAGCCTCGTTTTTAAAAATCCTTCCATGTTGTTGCTCAGACAACGATTAGCAAAGAGTGAGTTCAGAATTCAGATTACAAATATTCATTGATCCCAAAGGGAAATTAAATGTCGTCGTAACTCAGGTTTTGCTCAACACGTGGATCTCAGCGGTCGGAAACCAGCCGACCTCTTCTGACGCACTTATCAAAATATTCACTGAGAACAAAACGTTTGTAACTAAAGAATACAAAAATTAACAAAACGTCTTTAAATTATTAACCCAACAAAAATATTAATCTCAGTAATTATTGTTTCAACTAGGTGTTGGTGCAATTCTGTGTGTTTTGGTTCCATTAAAGAAAATAAAAAATGGACTCAAAGGCCGACTGACTATCAGAGCAGCAGTTTGAATCAGCTGATCAGGGAGCCGGATTAATAATCATCCAGCCTAAAAACCTGATATCCTAACGGACCGAACGTTTTAACGTCATCTCTGATGGGCTTGTGGAGCGCAGGCGGTTGCCACGGCAACAGGTGTGTTTAAATAACATAGAGAGTAAAAAGGTAGAGTGGTTTAGAGTTGATCACCTGTTCAGGTTATTTTACCTTTGGTTCCTCTTATCAGTCTGAAGTTTCTCATATTGAGGTCAAAGTTCAGATCTGTCATAACTGACTGATATCTGCTGGTCTCAGGTTTGTAACCAGCTGCTGACTGGAAACCAGTAACCTGCTCCCAGTGTCAGAATCTCACAGAGGAAGAACCTGCATCAGGTTTTCTATCACTTTAATATTTCTGCTGTAACTGATGTGTGTTTGCATGTAAAATAAGTCAACAGAGTTGAATTTGCTGTTTTATGTGTCATGAGGCTGGTGAGAGGAAGCGTAGATGTTGGTCTCAAAGGTTGTTGTTGCGCAACACCCCCCCCCTCCTTTCTGTCTCTACTCTCTCACTCTCGTACTTCCTCTTCTGAGAGGGGAGATGTGCTACCAGCTCTCCGTCTAACGGGTACGTTGAGTTTCCTAAATCTGCTGGGATTTACCCTGTCCAGAACTGAAGTAAACTCTGTTTAAGCTGGTTTCGAGAAACGATTCGCCTGGTTATCTGACGGCCTACATCCAGGTGTCCCACCCTTCTTCCCCCTGTGAATTAGCCAGACTGAGCAGCCTACAGCCAACTAGTTTCACAGAGCACACCTGTTAACGGTCGCTCGTTCTCTATTTTGCAACTTGCATTTGTTATTGAACCAGGTAGGTTTTAGTGACTCGGGCGAGTCCCAAGGATGTTGTTTTAAATATGGGCTACCAGCAACCTAAAAACATTTTCCACCTCTTCCTCTCCAGAATCAAACATCACAGCTATTTTACAACCATCAAAGAACTTTAAGGTGACTCATTAACTGAATGTCCACAACATCTTTAGATTTTCTTTATGCTAAATATTTTATTAGTAAGGCATTTTTGCAAGGGTCAGTACAGCTTAATTCAGTAGCAGAAATAATCAAATAAGTAAAATCAATCATCTAGTCTATCTTTCCCTACTGCTGACACTGAGAACTAAAAAAGGAACCTTTGAGAGAGACGGACGGAGTTTGGTGTTTCGAAACCCAGACCTGGCTTGATGATGAAGAAGGTGTTGCAACAGGAGGAAGACGCCGATCGATGAAGGCCAGGATCTCCGCAGGTCTGATGAGCCTCCTCTCCGCATGGATGCTGAGGTCACACAGGACTTGGTGCTGGCAGGAAAAAAGGCACCAGTTCTCCTTCTTTGTCTTTGCCTTTGTCTTTGTCTTCATCTTTGTCTTTGGGGTCTGAACCCAGCCGATGAGAGAAGTGTGATTCGAAGCCACAGATTGTGGGCCAGACGGGTTGGTCTCCATGTGCAGGACAGTCGTCGGCTCCGTGGCTCCGACTCTTCTTCAGCTGCAGAGTTCTTTGTCCATCTCGATCTTGGCTCGAAGCTGCCCGGAGAATCCAACGAACGGTTCCTCTTTTGCACCCACCTTATATAGGGTTTATCTGTCTGCTTAGACAGATGATCTCATATCCATCACTGTCTTACAGACATTTCCTGATGTCTGTGCTAATGTCTCAGGGTTGCTCAACCTCCTGTGTCCCTTGCCTGCACAACCTTTCACCTACTCTCTACCTCCAACATATCAGTGATGTTTAATTGCAGTTACACCTTTTTACACCATTTCAAGTTCAATGTCAAAATCACATTTATATCACATTTATTTTCTTCAGCTTCTCTGATCTATCATTCATTTATGATTTTATAACCATAACTTATTAGTTACTCTTATTATAATCTTAATGTGAGTTATTACAGATGTTTTTCTGAAAAGAAACCAAGAATAATACATGATTCTAATTATTTACTACTAAAGTTACAGTTACTTGTTTTTCTTGTAGTTCCCACAAATATAAGTGTATTATTACAAGTAAACCAATATTCATATAAGTATTTTACTTTGAATCTTATCCAATTACTAATAATGTTTAGATTTAATTTTTTAAAACTTTCATGCTTTAAAATAGTCTCAGCTATTTTTATAAATCTGCAGGCTGGAAACTTCCTCTTTTTCCAGGAAACCTGCTTTTCCTGTTTAATGACTCTCTGACTGACTATGATTTCTTATGATTAGATAGAAAAAAGTAGAATTAAAGCAAAGTTTGCATGAGACAAAAACAACACACACAACTAGATTTATTTTATTGACACCTAAGTCTACTGCTGGGCCTTGATGTCACTTGAGTGATTCATTTTAAAGATAACTTTATTTATTATTACTGTTAAACTAAAATCTCCAGCATGGGGAAGTGGGATGAGCTCGGATTTTCTTGACACCCCCTCCACGAGGTCAGACCTTTCACATGCTGGGAGTCCATCACCCTCCTGCAGTTCGCCGTCCTCATCCCCTAGAAAGAGAAGAAGTTCGTCTGGGATGTGAAGATGCAGATTCTTCATCCTCAGTTTTCACAGAGGGCTCAGTGTAGTCATCAAAACTCCACTTCTCTTGACACCCCCTCTTTGGAGTTTTGATTTCCCCCATGAGGTGATGAATGTCGAAGAAAACTTGGATCGCTCTGATTCTTCTACAGGAACCTTCGCTGGATGAACTGTCGGTTCTTCAGGATGTGGAATGGTTCTTTAGGGAAGATGGGCTGAGACAGAAGGCCTCAAAAAAAAACTTTTCTGGCTGTTCAGCAGAGCAAAGCAAAAAGCATAAGCATCATGACGCTTTATCCGTAATCATGATCCTTTTCCATTTTAATCCATCAGGTTGTGACAGGAGTTCTTCTTTAGCATAATCCAATTTCTTCACGGCCCTCCCAGTCCAAAGCCTTGAAGTTGTTCTTTGAACGGCAACCTTCCTGTAATAGTGGCCAGTCTAATATAGGATGGCATGGTGCTTGATTCTCTGGCCATCTTCTTGTAATGTTCTGGTTCGCTGTAGCTAAGAACTGGCTTGAGCACTGCTTCCTCATGGACCCCTTTCTTCATCAGTAGTACTGTGTTGAAGTTCAGTACTTACTTTACAAAATCTTGGGCGTTGAATCTCAGCTTGATCACCGTAGTTGCAGGCCGATCTTGAGCTTTAATCCAAACTCTCTGCCCTGTTTTCAGTGACACTTCAAGCTGCAACTTCCCTTTTCCTTCTCTAAGCAAAAAGGAGAAGTGTCTTCGCCTCCCTGCTTTCTGTGACGTGAACGGAGTTCCTCTGCAGGGGAAGACCTGCTCTTCTAGCAGTTGTCACTGTGTCCATCAGCACCAAGAGGTACTTCTCACCTCTCTTTCCTGTTGTCCCCATTGGCTCTGCTACATCCATGCAGACTGAACCCCATGGGACTGTGCTCTTGATGAACAAACCTTCCATCCGCTGCCCTCGGCGACCTGCGTTGTATTGACCACACACTTCACAGTCCCTCAGCACGCGTTGGACTTGTTTCACTGGGATCCAAAGATCTTGCTCCTCCAGCTCCTTACGGGTAGGTCGCACGCCTGCATGTCCAAGGGCCTCATGCACGCTCCGCACGACCTCGACCACGTACTCTTCTGGGACCTCCCGTCCTCTGGGAGTACTGTCCCACTTCTCGGTACCGACAAAGACGATCTTCCTTTGTTGGACATAACAGTCCACTTCATCATTCCCACGCCAATGAGCTCCCTCATGCGTGTGTGCTCTTTGATGCTCAACTTCTATCTCCAACAGCATTTTTAGCTCAGCAATCTTTTTCCACAAATCTTTGTGTGCCCCACGTTGGGCGCCACTTGTTGTTGCGCAACACCCCCCCCCCTCCTTTCTGTCTCTACTCTCTCACTCTCGTACTTCCTCTTCTGAGAGGGGAGATGTGCTACCAGCTCTCCGTCTAACGGGTACGTTGAGTTTCCTAAATCTGCTGGGATTTACCCTGTCCAGAACTGAAGTAAACTCTGTTTAAGCTGGTTTCGAGAAACGATTCGCCTGGTTATCTCCTGGTTATCTGACGGCCTACATCCAGGTGTCCCACCCTTCTTCCCCCTGTGAATTAGCCAGACTGAGCAGCCTACAGCCAACTAGTTTCACAGAGCACACCTGTTAACGGTCGCTCGTTCTCTATTTTGCAACTTGCATTTGTTATTGAACCAGGTAGGTTTTAGTGACTCGGTCGAGTCCCAAGGATGTTGTTTTAAATATGGGCTACCAGCAACCTAAAAACATTTTCCACCTCTTCCTCTCCAGAATCAAACATCACAGCTATTTTACAACCATCAAAGAACTTTAAGGTGACTCATTAACTGAATGTTCACAACATCTTTAGATTTTCTTTATGCTAAATATTTTATTAGTAAGGCATTTTTGCAAGGGTCAGTACAGCTTAATTCAGTAGCAGAAATAATCAAATAAGTAAAATCAATCATCTAGTCTATCTTTCCCTACTGCTGATACTGAGAACTAAAAAAGGAAACCTTTGAGAGAGACGGACGGAGTTTGGTGTTTCGAACCCCAGACCTGGCTTGATGATGAAGAAGGTGTTGCAACAGGAGGAAGACGCCGATCGATGAAGGCCAGGATCTCCGCAGGTCTGATGAGCCTCCTCTCCGCATGGATGCTGAGGTCACACAGGACTTGGTGCTGGCAGGAAAAAAGGCACCAGTTCTTCTTCTTTGTCTTTGCCTTTGTCTTTGTCTTCATCTTTGTCTTTGGGGTCTGAACCCAGCCGATGAGAGAAGTGCGATTCGAAGCCACAGATTGTGGGCCAGACGGGTTGGCCTCCATGTGCAGGACAGTCTCCGGCTCCGTGGCCCCGGCTCTTCTTCAGCTGCAGAGTTCTTTGTCCATCTCGATCTTGGCTCGAAGCTGCCCGGAGGATCCAACAAAAGGTTCCTCTTTTGCACCCACCTTTTATAGGGTTTATCCACCCCCCTGGTGCGCCTGCTGTCTGCTTAGACAGATGATCTCATATCCATCACTGTCTTACAGACATTTCCTGATGTCTGTGCCAATGTCTCAGGGTTGCTCAACCTCCTGTGTCCCTTGCCTGCACAACCTTTCACCTACTCTCTACCTCCAACATATCAGTGATGTTTAATTGCAGTTACACCTTTTTACACCATTTCAAGTTCAATGTCAAAATCACATTTATATCACATTTATTTTCTTTAGCTTCTCTGATTTAGCATTCATTTATAATTTTATAACCATAACTTATATCACATTTATTTTCTTCAGCTTCTCTGATCTATCATTCATTTATGATTTTATAACCATAACTTATTAATTATTCTTATTATAATCTTAATGTGAGTTATTACAGATGTTTTTCTGAAAAGAAACCAAGAATAATACATGATTCTAATTATTTACTACTAAAGTTACAGTTACTTGTTTTTCTTGTAGTTCCCACAAATATAAGTGTATTATTACAAGTAAACCAATATTCATATAAGTATTTTACTTTGAATCTTATCCAATTACTAATAATGTTTAGATTTAATTTTTTAAAACTTTCATGCTTTAAAATAGTCTCAGCTATTTTTATAAATCTGCAGGCTGGAAACTTCCTCTTTTTCCAGGAAACCTGCTTTTCCTGTTTAATGACTCTCTGACTGACTATGATTTCTTATGATTAGATAGAAAAAAGTAGAATTAAAGCAAAGTTTGCATGAGACAAAAACAACACACACAACTAGATTTATTTTATTGACACCTAAGTCTACTGCTGGGCCTTGATGTCACTTGAGTGATTCATTTTAAAGATAACTTTATTTATTATTACTGTTAAACTAAAATCTCCAGCATGGGGAAGTGGGATGAGCTCGGATTTTCTTGACACCCCCTCCACGAGGTCAGACCTTTCACATGCTGGGAGTCCATCACCCTCCTGCAGTTCGCCGTCCTCATCCCCTAGAAAGAGAAGAAGTTCGTCTGGGATGTGAAGATGCAGATTCTTCATCCTCAGTTTTCACAGAGGGCTCAGTGTAGTCATCAAAACTCCACTTCTCTTGACACCCCCTCTTTGGAGTTTTGATTTCCCCCATGAGGTGATGAATGTCGAAGAAAACTTGGATCGCTCTGATTCTTCTACAGGAACCTTCGCTGGATGAACTGTCGGTTCTTCAGGATGTGGAATGGTTCTTTAGGGAAGATGGGCTGAGACAGAAGGCCTCAAAAAAAAACTTTTCTGGCTGTTCAGCAGAGCAAAGCAAAAAGCATAAGCATCATGACGCTTTATCCGTAATCATGATCCTTTTCCATTTTAATCCATCAGGTTGTGACAGGAGTTCTTCTTTAGCATAATCCAATTTCTTCACGGCCCTCCCAGTCCAAAGCCTTGAAGTTGTTCTTTGAACGGCAACCTTCCTGTAATAGTGGCCAGTCTAATATAGGATGGCATGGTGCTTGATTCTCTGGCCATCTTCTTGTAATGTTCTGGTTCGCTGTAGCTAAGAACTGGCTTGAGCACTGCTTCCTCATGGACCCCTTTCTTCATCAGTAGTACTGTGTTGAAGTTCAGTACTTACTTTACAAAATCTTGGGCGTTGAATCTCAGCTTGATCACCGTAGTTGCAGGCCGATCTTGAGCTTTAATCCAAACTCTCTGCCCTGTTTTCAGTGACACTTCAAGCTGCAACTTCCCTTTTCCTTCTCTAAGCAAAAAGGAGAAGTGTCTTCGCCTCCCTGCTTTCTGTGACGTGAACGGAGTTCCTCTGCAGGGGAAGACCTGCTCTTCTAGCAGTTGTCACTGTGTCCATCAGCACCAAGAGGTACTTCTCACCTCTCTTTCCTGTTGTCCCCATTGGCTCTGCTACATCCATGCAGACTGAACCCCATGGGACTGTGCTCTTGATGAACAAACCTTCCATCCGCTGCCCTCGGCGACCTGCGTTGTATTGACCACACACTTCACAGTCCCTCAGCACGCGTTGGACTTGTTTCACTGGGATCCAAAGATCTTGCTCCTCCAGCTCCTTACGGGTAGGTCGCACGCCTGCATGTCCAAGGGCCTCATGCACGCTCCGCACGACCTCGACCACGTACTCTTCTGGGACCTCCCGTCCTCTGGGAGTACTGTCCCACTTCTCGGTACCGACAAAGACGATCTTCCTTTGTTGGACATAACAGTCCACTTCATCATTCCCACGCCAATGAGCTCCCTCATGCGTGTGTGCTCTTTGATGCTCAACTTCTATCTCCAACAGCATTTTTAGCTCAGCAATCTTTTTCCACAAATCTTTGTGTGCCCCACGTTGGGCGCCACTTGTTGTTGCGCAACACCCCCCCCCCTCCTTTCTGTCTCTACTCTCTCACTCTCGTACTTCCTCTTCTGAGAGGGGAGATGTGCTACCAGCTCTCCGTCTAACGGGTACGTTGAGTTTCCTAAATCTGCTGGGATTTACCCTGTCCAGAACTGAAGTAAACTCTGTTTAAGCTGGTTTCGAGAAACGATTCGCCTGGTTATCTCCTGGTTATCTGACGGCCTACATCCAGGTGTCCCACCCTTCTTCCCCCTGTGAATTAGCCAGACTGAGCAGCCTACAGCCAACTAGTTTCACAGAGCACACCTGTTAACGGTCGCTCGTTCTCTATTTTGCAACTTGCATTTGTTATTGAACCAGGTAGGTTTTAGTGACTCGGTCGAGTCCCAAGGATGTTGTTTTAAATATGGGCTACCAGCAACCTAAAAACATTTTCCACCTCTTCCTCTCCAGAATCAAACATCACAGCTATTTTACAACCATCAAAGAACTTTAAGGTGACTCATTAACTGAATGTTCACAACATCTTTAGATTTTCTTTATGCTAAATATTTTATTAGTAAGGCATTTTTGCAAGGGTCAGTACAGCTTAATTCAGTAGCAGAAATAATCAAATAAGTAAAATCAATCATCTAGTCTATCTTTCCCTACTGCTGATACTGAGAACTAAAAAAGGAAACCTTTGAGAGAGACGGACGGAGTTTGGTGTTTCGAACCCCAGACCTGGCTTGATGATGAAGAAGGTGTTGCAACAGGAGGAAGACGCCGATCGATGAAGGCCAGGATCTCCGCAGGTCTGATGAGCCTCCTCTCCGCATGGATGCTGAGGTCACACAGGACTTGGTGCTGGCAGGAAAAAAGGCACCAGTTCTTCTTCTTTGTCTTTGCCTTTGTCTTTGTCTTCATCTTTGTCTTTGGGGTCTGAACCCAGCCGATGAGAGAAGTGCGATTCGAAGCCACAGATTGTGGGCCAGACGGGTTGGCCTCCATGTGCAGGACAGTCTCCGGCTCCGTGGCCCCGGCTCTTCTTCAGCTGCAGAGTTCTTTGTCCATCTCGATCTTGGCTCGAAGCTGCCCGGAGGATCCAACAAAAGGTTCCTCTTTTGCACCCACCTTTTATAGGGTTTATCCACCCCCCTGGTGCGCCTGCTGTCTGCTTAGACAGATGATCTCATATCCATCACTGTCTTACAGACATTTCCTGATGTCTGTGCCAATGTCTCAGGGTTGCTCAACCTCCTGTGTCCCTTGCCTGCACAACCTTTCACCTACTCTCTACCTCCAACATATCAGTGATGTTTAATTGCAGTTACACCTTTTTACACCATTTCAAGTTCAATGTCAAAATCACATTTATATCACATTTATTTTCTTTAGCTTCTCTGATTTAGCATTCATTTATAATTTTATAACCATAACTTATATCACATTTATTTTCTTCAGCTTCTCTGATCTATCATTCATTTATGATTTTATAACCATAACTTATTAATTATTCTTATTATAATCTTAATGTGAGTTATTACAGATGTTTTTCTGAAAAGAAACCAAGAATAATACATGATTCTAATTATTTACTACTAAAGTTACAGTTACTTGTTTTTCTTGTAGTTCCCACAAATATAAGTGTATTATTACAAGTAAACCAATATTCATATAAGTATTTTACTTTGAATCTTATCCAATTACTAATAATGTTTAGATTTAATTTTTTAAAACTTTCATGCTTTAAAATAGTCTCAGCTATTTTTATAAATCTGCAGGCTGGAAACTTCCTCTTTTTCCAGGAAACCTGCTTTTCTTGTTTCATGAATCTCTCTGACTGACTATGATTTCTTATGATTAGATAGAAAAAAGTAGAATTAAAGCAAAGTTTGCATGAGACAAAAACAACACACACAACTAGATTTATTTTATTGACACTTAAGTCTAATGTTGGGCCTTGATGTCACTTGAGTGATTCATTTTAAAGATAACTTTATTTATTATTACTGTTAAACTAAAATCTCCAGCATGGGGAAGTGGGATGAGCTCGGATTTTCTTGACAAGGTTTTTCAGTTCGGCTGTAACTCACGAAGTCTCATAAGAGTTATTACAGACAGTGATGTGAAGTTTTGTTCAAATGATCTGAGATTTGAAGAACTAAACCGTATCGATATTAATTTTCATTTCTACACAACAGCATGTCGTCAGCAAAAGAATAAAATAATGTATTTTGTACGACTAGAACTTTTTAAAGTACTTTAGACTTACCAAAAGTCATTTCGATAAGTCTGAAGGTGAAAATACTTTTTACTTTCTGCATTTAAGTACATTTCAAAACTTTTTTACTAAGCAGTCCAGCCTGTACTTTTACTAGTACTAAATTACTTTTACTTTTACTAAAGTATTTTTTCAGACAGTACTTCTGCTGTGGAGAATGTGAGTATTTGTGACGGTTCTGCTTCTTCCTGTTTGGGTCAGAGAGCGATGGATGGGTTAGGGTTGGAGTTCGGACCCCAGAGGAACCCCTGAAACGCTTCCTGTAGAACCCGGCTTTAGATTTCAGGTCCGATCTGTCACAGAAAGCTCCAGGTTCTGGGTCGCATCAGAACGCTCAGCAGTTCTGGTTCTGGACCACACACAGCAGCCCGGCCCACGTCTGTCAGGAGGACGGGTGTCGGAGCGCCAGCCTTGTGTTTAGGCTGGAGGAGCACTTTCTCTCGGCCCGGTTCTGAACCCAGACCACAGAACCGACCCGCGACTCTAAACGAGCAGCTTCTCCCCTCAGCTTACACAGAAACGACGGAGGCGCCTTCAGTTCTTCACCTCAACGGTTCTGAAACGGGTCAAACAGGAAGTCCTGCTGGGTTCTGGGACAAACATGAGCAGCACTTTTCTGTGGTTCCGGTTCTGGAGCGGGGAGGTTCGATAAATCGATCATCCATCACGCTCTCACCTCAGCTCAGATGAAATAAATGCAGAACTTCATAAAGACCCGATCAGTTGGTTCTGATTCAGACAGGAAGTACTTAGCCCTGAAGCTACATGTTAGCATCTCATGTTGGTTGTTTTTCAGTTCAGGAACCGGAACAGAACTTTAGAGCCATGAAACCCAGTCAGTGTTGGTTCTGGTTCTGATCAGGCTCAGATGATAGCAGGAAGTTCTGGCTGCTTGGAGGGGAACAGGAGGAAGTGATGCGGATCAGGGGTTTTATTGGGTTCTGGACCGAGCTCAGTACAGCATGTCTCACTGTAAATCTGTCACTTTAAAACCCTGAATGAACATAAACCAGATAACCCGCCTGAGGTCCGATTCGATCAGAACCATGAAGCTTTACGAGACGAATCAGAACAAGTTGCTGTTTTGATCATGTTCTTTATTATTGATAAAAATGTGTTGCCATACAGGTTCATTCCTTTAGCTTTAGTTCTTATTTTCTGTGTAACAGTGAGCACTTCTGCTAACCTGCTAATAGCTAACATTTTGCTAGCTTTAAAAACATTTAGCACTCAATTCATTTTTCCAGATAAATTCTAAAACTCAAATTTTCTTGTTTTAATGTTTTGTAAATTTCAGTTAAAGTTCAGCATCTGTGTCGAGGTTTTGGTTATCGACTGTTTAGAGATCCTCAGACCTTTTTTTCATGCTCTTATTTTGAATTCTGTTTACGCAGCAGTTCCTCTTGCTCCCCTCAGGTTCTCCGCCCATGATGCATTGCAGTGAGTGACAGTTATTCTGTACCCAGAATGCATCTCTGTTGTTCCACAGTAAGCGGTTTTAGACATAGACATAATATATTATATTATGTCTATGGTTTTAGACCTCCGGAGGGAGGTCCCAAGATGGCGGAGTGAGAGCTGTTGTTTTTGCAGGCTCTAGTATACAGTTATTGTTTAGCCTAGATTTAATCCAAATTTTGTGCTTTAGCCCCTGTTTTAAAACATCGTAGGTTTTTTTATTCTTAGTTTAACAACTTTTTGAAACCATTTCAGCCTTCTTATTCATTTTTGCCGTCTGGGAATTTATCTACGGAGGTCAGCATGTCAGACTACAACCGGTCGGCTCTCCAAGAGGCTTGCGACGAAGATATTATTGAAGACATTGAGTTGGTCGGGGCCACGTCTGATCCTTCGGGTAAAGAACAGAAGGTGAACTGGGATCACACACCTATTAAAAACAAAAGCAAGAAGAAAATGAAGCTACAAGAGTCTGAATGTAACGAGGACACAGCGAACGCCATCCTCCGTGCGATAGGAGAACTTAACACAAAGATGGACAATCAGACTGAAATTTTAAAAAGCATTGACAAACGCATAGAAGCTAATCCTGTCGCCATTGAGGTAAATAAGAAAGGCATATCAGAGCTCCAAGCTACGGTTAACCTTCTCAAAAAACAAAACGCAGCGCTGAGGATCCTGTGAAGACCAGGCTCGTTACAAGAGACGCTGGAACCTGAGGGTGACCGGACTGGACCGGACCAGACTGCCCGGGAAAGACGACGAGGACGTACGGGAATCCATCATCGGGATCCTCACTAGGATCATTCCTGTCTCCGTGGATCGGCTGCGAGATACAGTCGACACCGTTCACAGATTGGGGAACAAAGCTGGAGCCGCTTCGGCCAACAACCGACCCAGAGCCTCATCATTCAGTTCGGGATGCGAACCCTGCGGGATGAGGTCTGGAGGAAATCCAAAGAGGCTAAAGGTTGTAAAGAAATGCACATCAGCTCCAAGGAGGACTTTTCTAAGGAGGACAGGCTCCCAGGGCCAAACTGTGGCCCCTGGTTCAGGGAGCAGAGAGAGGCAAACAGCAGACCTGAAGGAAGGTTTCGCCCTGATCGATAATCGAAGAGTGGACCCTGACTAATTACACCGCCATGTTCCTTTACTCCCACTGGTACGGTATATTATGTCTGTATTTGTTTAAAGGGCTATTGCACTATTTCATATAGCTGTTATTGGCTGTTCTCTCATTCCTGCTCATCGGTCCTGAGTTTAGTTTTTGCACAACTACTGTGTTTATTTCATGTTATCTTTACTTTCACTTAATACTAGGGGTTTAAAAAATATTGTCAAACGTAAGGCTACTTTTCTTTATTGCAAGGAGCAAAAGGCTAATTGTTTTTTTCTGCAGGAAACTCACTCATCAAGTGAGGAGGCCAAATTCTGGAAACTTCAATGGGTGATCAAATTAATTTTAGTCATGGTTCGTCGCATTCAGCTGGGTTATGATTATGTTTTATAAATTCCCAGGTTCTTTGTTGGAGCATATCAGTGAATCAAATGGCCACTGGGTAACTGTAATAGTGGAGATTGATGGAAATAAGATTATTTTGGTGTGTGTATATGGATATAATAATAAAGCGATGAATAGTATATTTTTTACTGACCTCGGAGTGAAGATAAAATAATGGAAAATAAAATATTCCACTGATCAGGTTATCTTAGGAGGAGATTTTAATGTAACTCCAGATGGATCGATTGATCGCCTGCCCTCTAGGGGGCAGCACCATATTTATGATGGTATTTTTGTAAATTTAATCTCTACTACAAATTTGACAGACTGCTGGAGAATTAGAAATCCTAATATCAGACAATACTCCTGGTTCAACCCTTCTGGAAACGGCCAGAGCTCTGGGCTGGATTACTGGTTAATCCCTCATAATCTGGTCAATAATATTTCAAGTTGTGAAATCTCAGCAGCTCCTCTAACAGATCATTGTTCAGTTACCTTGTTTCTCTCTCTGAATAAATCTAAACCACCTTCAAACATAGCTTGGAAGTTTAATAGTAATCTGCTGAATAACAAAACTTTCTGTCCAGAAGTCCTGGACCTCATTGAAGATATTTCAGTAATAGATCTGTCGCCCTTAAGTAAGTGGGAGTGGTTTAAATTTAATGTTAGGACAACAGCAATAAAGGCAGGCAAAAGTGCTTCAAAGCTCAGGAGACAGAAACAATCCCAAATTAATAATTCTCTATGTTCAAAATCAGTTTTGACGTCTGAAGAGCTGAGTCAGCCTGATGCTTTAAATCTCAACTAGATGATGTTTTTCTAGATAAAGTAAGGGGGGCTTTCATTGGCTCCAGGGCTCGATGGATTGAAGATGGTGAAAAAAATCTTCATATTTTTTTAATCTTGAGAAGCAGAGACAGTCCAAAAAGAAGATTCAGAAACTAATTATTAATGGCAGCATCACTGAAGACCTGGATTTAATACATGAGACATTTTTATAGTGATCTTTACTGTTCTAAGTATTCAGAATCCAATTGCCAGTATTTTTTTGATGAAATTCAGGAATCTGTTGAAACAATTAATCTTGATTTTAAAGACCTCATGGAAGATGAATTAAGAATCGAAGAGCTGGACGTAGCAATACAACAAATGGCAAAGAGTAAATCTCCAGGCCTCGATGGGTTAACCACTGAATTTTATACTTTCTTTTGGAAAGATTTACCAAAACTATTATTGAGGCCCTGCTGGATGCATTTCAAACAATAATCTCTCTCCCACCATGAAACGAGGTCTGATTACTCTGATCCCCAAAACAAAGATCCTTTATCACTAAACAAGTGGAGACCCATCACTCTGTTATGTACAGATTATAAAATTTTAGCTCTTGTTTATGCCAATCGCTTAAACAGTGGATTAGGAACAATTATTAATGAATGCCAATCAGCGTTTTTAAAAGAAAGAAATATCCATCATCACACTAGACTGATTTTTGATATGATTGATTATCGTAGCTTTATTGATAGTGACAGTTTTATTTTATTCCTGGATTTCTTTAAGGCATTTGACTCACTGGAACACTGCTTTATAATAAAAACACTAAAATATTTTGGCTTTGGGGAAAAATTTTGTAACATAATTAGTTTATTGTATACTGACATAAGTAGCTCAGTTTCCCTGGGAACGAGTTTGACCCCTAGTTTCTCTATGTCAAGAGGAATCAGGCAGGGCTGCCCAATTTCACCTAAATTATTTATATTAACAACTCAAATGCTACCTTACTAATTATGAACAATTCTAATTTGCACAGTATCAAAATTTTTGATAAGGAATTCAAGATAAGTCAGTTTGCGGATGATACAACAATTTTTCTAAGAGATAAAACTATGGTAGACATTGCTCTAAAATCTATTTTAATGTTTTCTGGCGCATCTGGTCTGTCTCTCAATATTGATAAATGTGAACTTCTGCCGATCCAGTCCAGCTCTGAGAGTCTGCTGCTTCCATTACAGTTAAGTCTGAAGTTAAATATCTGGGAATACTGATTTCAAAAAATACTATTAGAAGAGAGGAGGAAAACATTGGAAGATGCTTGGATGGCATGAAGAGATCCTTGAGTCTTTGGTTCACTAGAGATCTGACTGGTTCTGGACCAACTCTTCTGTCCAAAGCTGAAGGAGTGTCCAAGTTAATTTATCCATGCCATTCTGCTTTTATCTCTGACAAGAATATTAAGAAAGCTAATTCAATAATCTTTCAATTTATCTGGAGGAACAAAACTCACTATTTAAGACGATCTCATCTTATTAAAGATTATGATAAAGGAGGAATTAGAGCCTTGGAGTTTGAGGCTCTGATTGGTTCATTTAGAATAAATTGGCTGAAAAACTATTTGTCTCATTCCAACTCAGTGTGGTTTCATATCCCTAAATCTATATTTAATAAACTCGGTGGCTTGGATTTCTTGCTTAAATGTGATTTTGAATTAACCAAGATTAATATTGCACTGTCTAATTTTCACAAGCAAGTTTTACATTTTTGGAAAATGATATTTACCCACAATTTTACCCCACATGGATCCGTTGTGTGGAATAACAGATCAATATTAATAAATAGAAAATCTATTTTTAAAACTGACTGGTATGAAAAGGTATTTTATTTGTAACTGACTTATTGGATAGTATGGATAGTACTTAATGGTGTTTTGTTAAATCATAGAGATTTTACCAACAAATTTGATCTGAACTGTACTTGTAATGAATATCTAAAAGTATGTAAAGCTATTCCTGTAGCTCTGATCCATCTCATCCAAAACACCTTCAGATATTCAAATGTTATTTCATCTTTACCCAAACTGAAAACTGGAGAATATAGTGAGACTGATAGAAACAATAATGTTCTGCTTGTGACGGCCTTCAAATCTAAATTATTTAATGATTACAATAATAATATCTTGATAACAACCAATCTGTCTATTATAAAGAATTTGTTCTCCAAGTATGTAAAATGGCCGATTTCACCAAAGGTTAAAGAAACTCACTTCAAAATCTCTCACAATTTTTACCCAGTGGCTAAATTTTTGCACAAAAGATTTAAATTTGATTCAACATGTTATATCTTTAGTGAATGTCCAGAAGAATCATTAATCATCTTTTTTTTCTGTCCTTTTTCTTTTAAACTATGGAGAGACAATAAAAACTGGTTGTCCCTTAAAACTGAAGCCATCCCAGAGATAACCATCACCCACATATTATACTATGTTGATGATTTGATAGTCAAATATCTGACATGGTAAATATTGTCTTCTTGCTTGTTAAATATCATAAATCCTGCTGTAAATGCAGAGGTTCTACACCTTGTTTTGATTTTTTTCTTAACCAATTTAAATTGTATTATACCTCATTGAAACATTTGAAATCTATTTCTGCAAAAAAAGTAACTGCCAGTATCTCTACTTTTCTTTTGTTTTAAAATCTTGCTCTATTATTATTCATTTGCCTTACTGTTTGTGCTTGTCTTTATTCTTAGCCCCTTGTTTTTTGTTTATTTTTTCTACCTATGTTGCAATGTTCGTATACCTCAACAAGTCTTTGTATACTGTTTGTTTAATAAAAAAAAAAAAAAAAAAAAAGGTAGATTTATTCTTCTGGTGTGCTCAATCTTTTCTTGGTCACCAACGCGTCAGCGCCCCTAGCGGCCATGTGTAGAATTGTATGGACTAACTGAAATAACACTAAAGAACTTATTACGATGAGAAATTAAAGATACAAAATGAAAAATTAAAAAAAAAAAAAAAAAGGTTTTAGACCTCCGGATGTCCTGCATGCATAGCAGAAATCAGCTGCTGTAGAACTGAGTTCCTGAAGCGCAAACCGTACAGGTAATAACAGATTTAACCTCATGAGGGCGACATACTCACGTAGCTTGAATTTAGCGCTTTACCATTAGCTTCCACTAAATAGAATGTTGGTTTAGCGTTAGCAGAGCTAATGTTTATGGGTTAGCAGCTCCTTTTTTAGCATGCTTATGGTATAGCAGAGCCTTCTTTTTGTTTAGCCCTATTTTTCCTAACTTCGAAACGGTTAGCACACTTAGCGTAGCTAGCGCTGCTCACCTGTGGGAGTTACCGTACAGGTTAATTCCTTCAGGTTTAGTATTTTATTTCTGGTGTTTTTTGTCTCGGTTTGTATGTGTCTTTGTGTTCGTTCTGCGTTATTAAACCTCCTGTCTTTTCTGGAACCAAACATGGATGGCAGTGGTGGATATCCCAGCATGCTTCACTGTGTCAGTGTGGTACTGGGTCACAGATGCCTCCTCACATTGTGTTCTCTCAGAACCCGGGCCAACTGGGCCTCTTATGACGTCATCTCTGCTTTTTGTTGCTGCTGATGAACAATGAGCCTTTATCTACAGTCACAGTCGGGTTGTTGTCCATTATTTTAACATTTTGTCTGATTGTTTGTGCTTTTTTACTCATTTTTAATTCATCAGTTAAACTCAGATTTGTTGGAACTTCCCAGCTCTGTGTTCTGGTTCTGATGACCCGCTTCACAGAACCCGCTCCATCCCATAATAATCAGCAGCGTTACTCTGATCAGTCTCTGTTTCTGCCTCCAAGTTTCCATCCTGCATGTTTGAGTTCAGTTTGAGAAGGCAACCGTTGCCATGGAGACGCTGGGGGTGGCCTCTGCAGCTTCACTGCTGATTGGTCAAAGAAAGTCACATGACAAACTGCCAGCAGCTCCCATGAAGCAGAACCACCGGGCCCAGAGCTGATCGAAGGGAGGAGAGGCTGGTTCTGGTTCTAGTCCTGGTCCTGGTCCTGGTCCTGGTTCTGGTCCTGCTGGGTCAATGTTGGAAAACCAACGAAGCGAGATGAAAACCTTGAAGTTCTGGTTTCTGGTTTGAGTCGGATTTGGATCTGAACAAAGACCTTTAGACGCAATGCATTGTGGGAGCTCAGATGATAGTCCATGAGATGAGGCTGGTTGCCGTAGAAACAGTAAGCACACGCAGTGAGTAAAAGTGTTTGATGAGGTGAGTTTGGAAAGATCAGGGACTGATAGGCTCATTAAACACATCTGGGTTGCCATAGCAACACAAATAGCTAAACTTTCCTGTTCTGAGAGCTAAAGCCCGTCTGGGAACGGGTCAGAACTGCAGGCAGGACCGACCAGCATCAGAATTCTCCTCAGGTTCTGCAGAAACATTTCATGCTTAATAAGAACCTCAGTGCAGAACCAGGAAGTGTCGGTAGGCCCCTCCCACTGGGTCGGCGGTAACGTTAGCGGGGGTTAGCCGCGGCGCTGCAGCAGACCCATCGGGTCTGGGACACAAACAACCAGAGTCAAACTGGATCTGAATGTTCGGATCCAGACAGACCAGGCTGTGGGAACTGCACTGAACTCTTTCATGAAGTCTGGCTCCGGTCCGAACGCTGAAACCGGGCCTGGACTTTGAATGCCAAATGCTTTAAATTCTTCTGCTACGTTCTGGTCCTTGGCCTTTTCTGGGTGGCCTCACCTCCTTTATCAGACCGATTAAAGTTTACTCTGCTTCAAAAGATACATAAGATTCAAAGCTGGATCTGATTTTTTGGTAACGTTCTGTGGAACGAACCGTCTGCCGGGTCCAGATCAACCCAGGGGACGGACTGAACCGAACCTTCGTGTTGGTTTTAGTCTTTTCTGTTTTTCTGAGGATCAGAAATCTGCTGCAGCAGAGATCCCAGGCTTACAAAGGGATTTCAACCAGCAACCTGCCGATCTGGGATCCGGGCCTGGACCGCCCCCCCACTGTGACCCTTAACCCTGGTACCGAGGCAGACAGCTGCAGGAACACTTGTTTGTGTCCAGTGGACAAACTGGGTCACACTGTAACTGTATTAATGAGTTTGTAGGAGGCCGTTACACACACACACCCCTCCACACACACACACACACACACACACTGGGTAATATGAAGACAGTGAATTCTTGTCTTCCAGCCAAACATTACATCTGTGCTCACATTTTTCACACAAAGGCAGAGCGAGAGCGTCCATGGCGGTGGAGCCAGCGGCGTTTTCAGGGTTTCTGCTTCCTCTGGTTTCCTGTTTGCGATGAAAAACGATGAAGACGCCGTCCGCTGGCTCTAACGCTGTTTCTGTCCTGCTTCTCTCCAGGTTTCTGCTCCTTTCCAAATCCTCACACCATGCCTGAGGGGGCGCGGCGCGGCAGCCAGAGATTGCCCAGTAACTCAGGTAAACTGGGACTGGGACTGGGATTGGGATTGGGACTGGGACTGGGACACCACCATGCTTAGCAGTTACAGTGTTCCTGTTTGAGTCCAAACATCGTCTTGAAGTTTGGTCCACTCAGCTCTGTTAGGAAGACGGATGTCCTCACTCCGTCTTCATTTAAACTAATAACGTAAAAATGTTGGAAATAAATAATTCAGTGTTTTTCTTCTATCTCTTTTAGCTAGTTGCAAAGCTAAAGCTAAAGGACATGACGTGTTAGGAAACGCCCTCTTAAGCTTAGCTAGAGGCTAACAAACAGAATGAGAAGCCATTTTGTTCTGCCAGCCTTTAAGGAGAGCATGAACTATGGACCAGCTGTGTTCTGGTATTAATAAATGGAATTCATGAATTCAGGTCACTGACTTTTCTTCATCCTCATACATCCAGAACTTATCATGGAGACGGACAATTGTCCATAGCAGCTAGCTCTGGTTGTCTGGGAGCAGGAGAAGATGTTTGCTAAATCTTCACTCATATCATTTAGTTACATGAATCAAAGAAAATGTCTGAAAAACAACTTCCATTAGGAAGCGTACAGTGGCTTGTAAAGGTCGGGAGGTTGTACTTCAAACTTTTATTGTCACTTGGAAATGATACACAGGAAAAGGTCAGCCAGTGATGTTAGCAACACTAGCTAGGTAACGTTAGCTGTCTGGTCTTATTGCTACATGTGAAGCCGATCTCACCCTCTGATCGTATCTGAAAACCAGCTGCTAACTGACAGACCCACACGGTTTACGATGCTCTCCCCACCGCCACCAACTCAGCCACTCTGACGCCACATTTAGCAACTTTTCAGACAAAAGGTCAGAATGATCAGATCAGGCTTTTTAAAGGTCGGCGATCAGCCAGAAAGCTGCAATCAGAGCTGCTCTGCCTGAGACCGGAACCGTCACAGCGTCATTCCTGACCCAGCAGCTGATCCTGACGCTGCCGAACGGTTCCTGATGCTGGACGTTCCTCTGCTTCACTTGTCAGACTGAAAACACAGCAGAGTTTTTTCCCATGAAGCTGCTGCCGCCTGTCAGTGGATTTATTTCAGTCTGGATCTGTTTCTATGTGAGCTGCGACTTCCTGTCAGCATGACCAACACACACGCACACACACACACAGAGTAATGAGGTGTAATTACACACAGCACCATGCTGTTATATTGACTTTCAGAGTTACCATTCACACACACACACACACACACACACACACACACACACACACCTCGAAAGCAGCAAAATTTCTGACCTTAGGCTGCAATTAACATGAGGGCAGTATTCACAAACACAACGGTGTGTGTGTGTGTGTGTGTGTATGTGTGTGTGGGTGTGTGTGTGTGTGTGTGTGTGTGTGTGTGTGTGTGTGTGTGTGCAGGAAGCTGCCTGGTTTGTGGTGATAAAGTTCAGAACAATGTTTCTGCTGTGACAAACGCTCCGACTGGATCGCCATGAGCGGCTGCAGCAGAACTCTGATTATAACCAAAGGACAGAAGGAGCAGAACCGGACAGAACCAGGCAGAACTGGGCAGAACCAAACAGTACCAAGCAGAACCGAACAGAACCAAGCAGAACCGAACAGTACCAGTCAGAACCGAACCAGAGAAATGGGTCAGAATGGTCAGACCATCAAACTGAAGTATAAACGACCCGTCTGAACTAATTTCACAGCATCTCAGCTGGGCTGAAACTTTGACTAGGCCATTCCAAACCCTCCATTCTGTTGGTTTCTGTGGATCATCATTCCCCTTAAGAGGAGAAATTCTTGGTTTGTTTTGGGTCCGTACTGGTTCTGGTCCGGACCTCTGAAATGGAAGCCATCATCGCTCTTCTTTTCTGTTGACCTCTGACCTCAGCTGTAGCAGTGGGATGTTCGGTTGGGTTGATCTGCGTGAGTCCAGCGGATCAGCTGAGACGATACGCTGATCGGTTCATCGGCTGATTCTTATTGATCAATCGATCCGGTTTCAGGTCAGAACCGACGTTTTTGCTGTCGAGACGCCGAGGGCAAATAAGAGCCAGGAATGTAAAGTTCAAAGGTCATCCATCTTCACAAGCTGTTGAGGGGAGTTTGCTTATCGCTTCAGGAATGAAAGTGAACAGAAGGAACCTTGGTGCGTGTGTGGGGTCAAAGGTCACGAGAGTTTGCCGTTACTTCAGTACTTTGGCTCATAAATGATGATGTGAGAGGAGCAACTTCCTGTCTTTGTGTGTGCGGAGAGTTTATCTGGAGAAACATGCAGACACACACACCCCCCCCCCACACACACACACACACACACACACACACATAGCAGGCTGACATGTCCAGCTGTTTTCTGGATGTCATAAAGTTGTTCGATGATCCTGTGTTTCTCCTGAAGTCTCGTTTTAATATTTTTTATTTTAATATTTTTAGTTTTTATATTTTTTGTTTTAATATTTTTTGTTTTAATATTTTTTATTTTAATATTTTTAGTTTTTATATTTTTTGTTTTAATATTTTTTGTTTTAATATTTTTAGTTTTTATATTTTTTGTTTTAATAATTTTTGTTTTAATAATTTTTGGTTTTATATTTTCTGGTTTTATATTTTCTGGTTTTATATTTTTTGGTTTTATATTTTTTGGTTTAATATTTTTTGTTTTAATAATTTTTGGTTTTATATTTTTTGGTTTTATATTTTCTGGTTTTATATTTTCCGGTTTTATATTTTCCGGTTTTATATTTTCTGGTTTTATATTTTCTGGTTTTATATTTTCTGGTTTTATATTTTCTGGTTTTATATTTTCTGGTTTTATATTTTCTGGTATTCTCCTGCCATGCTTCAGTTCATTCGAGTGTTTGGTTCATCAGTTTTGTGTCAGCAGTCTGAACTTCATCAGACGGAGAAACGGTTCGATTCCCTTCAGACGACCTTCAGTCTGTCTGAAAGCGCCTGAGGTCAAAGTTCATTTACCTGAAAGCTTCAGCGTGACTCTGCGACGGCAGAGGTTGCTGGTTGAAATCCTGCTGGTCGATTCGGGGCAGTGAGCCCCAGTTTGATGGTGAAGAACTGACTGAGGCTCAGCGGGTTGCAGGTTCAGTTCCAGTGTTCTCCTGGGTGAGGCGCTCTGCCCAGGTTGATCCAGGTGAACCAGGTTTTAGTTCACAGTCAGAGGAAATGTCGACGTCGGCGTCTTTGGTTGCTTTCAGTATTTCTAGTTTGAGTATTCTGTGTCTTTTAGTCTGTTACTTTGATTAGGCCAGTCTGCCGTGTCTTACTTTAGTTCAGTTCTTCTTGGTGTTTCTAATTATGTTTGTTCCTTGTTACTCTGGATTAATTATGTTTGTAGTTATTCTTCATTTCTTTGTGTCCTGTGTGCTCTCCCTCGCCCCCTGTGCCATTTTTTCTCTCTCCTCCCACCTGCGACCCGTTAGCCAATCAGATCAGCTGTTTTGTTCACCTCTCCGTTTTTAATCTCTTCTCCTGCTGGTTCCTCCCGCCTCATCCTGTTAGATCTCATATTTTCCCTGTTTTTGTTCTGCTCTGGCTCCCTGTGGGTTTTCTTAGTTGTATTCTTCATTTCTTCAGTAAACATCCAACATGATTGGTCTGCAGACTCACCTCTCATGTTATAAAGTTCAGTCAAATTCACAGTTTTCTGTCATTGGATGCAACAAATAAATCTTTAGTTTCGTTTTAAGCAAACGGAGTAAGAAGAGCTGAAAATATGAAAATGAAAACCAAGCATGAATGTTTGTCATAACGTCAGAGGAGATAAAAACAAACACATGAATCAATATATCAGCTTTTGATGGTGTTTGTTGTTGCTGTGCTGCAGAGTTTCTGGTTTTCAGAAGCAGAAATAAAAGTTTTAACGGTTGAAGACGACGCCTGTCAGGCTGGAGGGAAACACCAGGAGATGAAACGTTCTCCATCAGACGCTTCTTCTGAAACGTTTCAGTCAAACGGCTGCCGACAGCCAGGAGCAGCTCTCTGATTACTGTAATCACACGCAAGAATCTCTCCTCCTCAAAGTCTGTATTTAAAGGGAAATTCCACCTCATAATGGCATCCACAGCTCGCTGCCCGGAGGCCCTGCTGTGTTTTTGGGACTTGAAGACTCCATGCAGGTCTGTCACTCCAACTTCAGCTCACATTACGGACGGCTGCCATCTTGCTTTAAAGAGATTTTAATCATTTTCCGCTGCAGGAATCAAACTTTCCTTCCAGTTTATTTCTGACTGTGAAGCCTGTAGAGACAGAAAATGATTTTAACAGGAAGTCTGATTTCTTTGGTTCACATCAAAATGTTTGTCATCCAGAAAATGGTGTCTGATGTCAAATCTCTGGGAAAACACGAATCAGAGCTGAATGTTTAGGAAAAGTTTCATTTTATCACAACAGAATCACAGTCAGTTCGTACAGCCGGTTACCTGAAGAAGCTCCGTCTTTCCTAATTTAGGGCAAATACAAAGTAAAATCAACAAATTACTAAATAAAGTCTGAGATAAGTTTGACTAAGTGATGATAAGTTCAATGAAGAAAACCTAAGCTAAGCTCAGGCAAAATATGGTAAATACTAATGTAAAGGCTAAGCTTCATAAATGGAAACTAAGCAGACAGTGTTTGTTAACGGGAATCTTTCTTCAGGTGTTTGGTTCTGAACTGCTGATGAAACTGGAGGAATCACTCAGAGGTTGTGGGTTTGAGTCCAGCCAGTTAGCATATAGCTACGTCTCATTAGCTGCATCTTGTTGAAAGTTTTCTTAAGGTTTTTTTAACTCTAGTGGCCTTTATTTGATAGTGAATCGACAGGAAAGTGGCTAATGAGACGTGCAGCAAAGGCCATCAGACTGGGAATCGAACCTGTGACGCCTTGAGGACTGAGGCTGGTTCCTGCTGGTTATTGTGGGCGGGGCTGTTGGTATCCCCAGCTGTGATTGGCTGAGCATCCAGGTGGAAAACCTGAGCAGCGGAGCATCACCACCTGCAGCAGCTTTCTGAGAGCCTTGCCAGTTTCTGAGAAGGCGGAAACAAAACAAGACAGACGTTTCACCACATCCTGGACTTTAAAACACTCAGATTTACTTTCTGACTGAACATCCTCCGTCTCCTGACACCTCCACCCTGAAACTGGGTGCAGCTCAATCCACCAAGCGTCCTGCCCTGAGGCCAACAGCAGAAACGTTTCAGGGCGGCAAGCGCTCTGCCCTCAAACCGACGACAGGAAGTCAAACGTGCCGAGCAGCAGATGTTGCTGAGAGGAACTGACAGACTTCAGAATCTTTAACGGTGATCGGAGTCAGCTGATGGAGCTACTGAAACACACACGATAACACACACATCCAGAAGACTGCAGACGGTGAGTAAAACCTTTCAGCTCAAACTGAGACAAACAGACGTTTCTCCAGATCAAACGGCTCTGACCAACTTCGCCTGCTGAAGCTCTTGAGTCTGACGGGACGGTTTTGTCGACAGCTGGTGCCGTCGTTGCTCCTGGCAGATTTCAGGGTCTGAACCTCGGTGGGGTTTGCATGTCTTTGTCTCTCTGGTTTCATCCAACATCCAAAAACATGGAGGGTTAATTATCCTGATTCCTGATAGTCTGTCCTGTTGGTCCCTGTGATGGTTGGTGACCCGTCCAGCGGTTTCCCCCGGTTGACCCCAGGTTTTCCCAGGGCTTAGACACCACAGTGAACAGCCAACAGCTCTTCACTGCATCTGCTTTTACCTGTTTTAACAGGTCAGACATTGAATAAACCTTAATCTTCACTGATACGCTCAGTGGAAACCATCGTAGCGCTACTGCAGAAGCTAACATCCATGGCCTTCCTGGATTGGCTGTTTCAGATTCCCAATCTGCATTTTCTTTTTTAAATATTCCAGATACGCTTTATAAAACAGCAGCTGACTGTGACTCTGAGGTCGTCTCTGTTCTGGACTCAGGAGTTAAAGCTTTTCCACCAGATAAACCAACAAACTGAGATGGTTTCTTCTCTCCCTCAGTGGATTGGAGGAGAGTTTCTCCTCCATGGAGACAGAATCCAGTCTGAAACATCCAGAACACGTCTGGATCCGGTTTGGAACGAGGCTCTAGCTGAACCTCACCTCTCCTCTGTTTTATTGATTTAACCAGCAGGAGAGATTATGGACAGTTTCCTAACGCCTCAGTCACACACCAAGATTTTTTATGCCTATTTTCTCCTTTAAGATTCTCTGATTGTCTTTAACTGAAAACAAAATCAGAGTAGATTTTCCTCTGTGTGTTCAGAGTCATCTGCTACGTTGTGATCTAAAATCAGGAATATTCAGCATGTTGGATTGTTTTGACCTGATGTCGCAGTGTGTGTGTTTCCCCGACGTTGAAGGTGACGTGTAGCCAATCAGAGAGCGAGGAGACGGAGACACAGAAATATGGAAGATGAAACATTGGAGGCCCAGAAAGTCTGCAGGTTGGAGGCGTCTTCATGTGTCGGTTTTTCTCTAACATCGTCCACTAACGATCAGCTTTGGCTCTTCCCAGTCGGCCATGTTTGTTTACTCTGAACTTGCGTTTGCTCTCAAAAGGTTTTGTGAGACTTCCCCTCTGAATGTTGGCGAATAATTTGGTGTGTGTTGTTTCTGGACATCACACACCAAACCTGTTAAAGCTGCGGTTATTTCCCGTCATGTTTCGGGTCGCTCAGGTTTTCAAACACTGTTAAAATGTTGGAGTGGTTCTTGCGGTTGGGGAAAGATTTGGTCTCCTGGAACCGGTAGATGTGTCTCTGCTCCTCATCAGATCTCTGTAGAGCTGGACTTCATTCAGTTTAGTCATTGTATTCCAGCTTGTAGGACGAGGGACATGTAAAAGTTGCAGTAAAAGTCCAGCCCTCTAGGAATGCGGTTTGAGATGTGCTGCATCCAGAACCAGTTTGTGAGAATCAGAGTCAGATCTTATAAATAAAACACTGAAAATGTGTAATAATGTTTCTCATTACGGCTCTCTGCTGCTGCAGTGAGGTCACCTCAGTCAATGCTGCGTCTCACAGGAGGTGAAGTCATGGTGGTCTGAAAACCAGAGCAGATAAGAGACACAAAGGAAGGAGGTGTGCTCCTTTGTTTTAGCGTTCGGTGCTAACAGCAGCAGATCGGCAGCTAGCTCTGAGTCAGTCTGCAGGTTTGCTTTAAGCACCAAGTCACTGCGGTCGGCCCGACACGTTTACCTCAGATTAACACATCCAGTCTTCCTGTAGCTGCGTCGCATCCGCTGGGTTTACTCTTCACTTCTTGTTTCTGAGCAGCTGCAGACTGTCGGCACCTGAAGACCTGCTGCTGCTGCAGGAGTTTCTGCTTCCTGCACAGGAAACATGCAGCATGAAGTCAGCAACAGCTTCTCTTTCTGCTCCCTGCAACGAATGAAAAACCAAATGTTTCTGTGTCAGTCCGGATTCAGGCTAACATGATCTGAAGGTTTGGTGAAACATCCTGGAAGTTTGTCAGCAGCTTTAACCCGGATCAGACCAAACCTCCTGCTGTTCGGTTATCAGAGACTTCACCAGAACGACAGACCGACGGCAACCATCTTCCTCTGAGGCAGCCGAGGTCGGGCTTATCGCTTATCACTCATCGCTTATCGTTCATCGTTTATCGTTTATCGCTAATCACTCATCGCTTATCGTTTATCGCTAATCGTTTATCGTTTATCGCTAATCACTCATCGCTTATCGTTTATCGTTTATCGTTTATTGTTTATCGCTTATCACTCATCGCTTATCGTTTATCGCTAATCGTTTATCGTTTATCGCTAATCACTCATCGCTTATCGTTCATCGTTTATCGTTAATCACTCATCGCTTATCGTTTATCGCTAATCGTTTATCGTTTATCGCTAATCACTCATCGCTTATCGTTTATCGCTAATCGTTTATCGCTAATCACTCATCGTTTATCGTTCATCGCTTATCATTTATCGCTAATCATTCATCGCTTATCATTTATCGCTAATCACTCATCGCTTATCGTTTATCGCTAATCACTCATCGTTTATCGCTAATCACTCATCGTTTATCGTTCATCGCTTATCATTTATCGCTAATCATTCATCGCTTATCGTTTATCGCTAATCACTCATCGCTTATCATCTATCGCTAATCGTTTATCGTTCATCGCTAATCACTCATCGTTTATCGCTTATTGTTTATTGTTTATCGTTCATCTTCTATTGTTTATCATTTATCTCGAACATTTTCTGATTTTAAGAATTTGGTTTCATTGACTTGATAAATTTAGTTTAATGATTTTAAAAAGCCAACAAAACAGACATTATTATATTTCTACTATTTTCTCCACTATCAATAAATGTCAGTAAGATCAAAAATATGATTAAAGTCTCACTTGTTTAATTTTATTCCAGATGGAAATGTTTTTCAGTAATATTTCTGTATGTGTTGCTATGACGATGACACAGCCGTAGTTACCTAACATACAAATAATAAATAATGTTTTTATTCGTATCATTATAATAACACTACAAAATATTGTGATAAATTTTAAGTCCATATCGGCACTGCTAGCATCAGAACCACTCTTCTGGTTCTGTTCTGTTCTCTCGGAAGCAGAGTGATTCTTCATAAAATGAAGAATGTCTTCAGTGAGAGGCGTTTTTAGAGGCCGCTGTAACACGGACTGCTGGAGGAGCTCCTTCCTGCTCAGCCTCTGTGAAGAAAACTGGACCAGTTCAAACGTTTCATTTCCCCCTGAGCTTAATAAAGTGTATTTGAATTGAAGTGGATTTTTCAGTATTTTAACTGATAATCAGATTATTACAATAATTTTATTTTTATCGGTTCTGTTTTAGTTTAATAAATCTCGACCAGCTCTGTTCTAGTTAAATTTGTTTACAGCCTGTCTGTGTGGAAATGGCTCTGGTCTAGTCAAATCCTGGCTTAATGCCGGCAGCAGCAGCTTGGATTCATATGATCACCGGCAGTTTGGCTCTGTAGCAGTCAGCGTTCCAACGTTGGCTAACAGAAACGCTGCCATTAACAGACGGAGACTTTTCTGGACTGAAACTCTGATGGAGGTTTGATCCGACAGAACCACTGGATCTGAAACAGAAAACTCGATGCTTCAGCTCCCAGAGGTTTGGTTTCACCTGGAGGTCAACCTGATGGGGGTCAGGGGTCATCAGGGGTGGCATCAGCGTGAGGAGGGGGTCACAACAACAACAATGAAAAGAGGAAAAGCCGGAGGTGACGCTCCGCTGCTCACACTTCCTGTTTGCAGTGACAGATGGCAGGTCGTTGCTGCCTTTTTCTGTTTCCTCCTGTCTCTCCTCAGGTTGCCTAGGTTACGGTCAGGTGAGCAGGAAGTTTTATAATGAAATCAGTTGTTTTAAACGACCGGAGAGTTTCCAGCGCCTGGTTGTTGTTTGGAAACAGCAGATGTTGAGTTCAGGTCTGGGTTCGGTTGAAGTGAACTCTGGTTCGGTTTGAATGTGAACGCTGAGCTGACCAGAGACCGCTCCAAAAGCAGGAAGTGGACTACAGCACAGGGCATTCTGGGTAAATCTAACCAAAGCTAACATGCTAGCCTAGCGCTAGCAGCAGAAATGGCTCCTGGTCTTCAGCCAAAGACTAAAGAGAAATCCTCCAACACTAAAATCCTCCATCTTGTTTCCATCTGGTGAAGAAGGAAGTTGCTCTCAGTGACTTCAGAGGTTTTTGTGTCGTTTCCTTCAGTGATTCTTGTTGCAGCGCCCCCACAGGCCAGGAGGGGAACAGGTTGGTTTGACTCAGAACCACAGCAGCTGGAGGTGGAGCAGATGATGGAGTTCTGGTTCCAGTAGAACCGGGTCAAGGTGACCATGAGGAGGTTCAGTTGATACTAACAGTCCTGTTATTCACTGAGCTGCTAATAATGTGAAGTGTATCTTTGAATTTTAAAAGGTGTGCACCAAGGTTCAGTATTTGGCTTCATGTGAAGGTTTCTCCTGATGCACTGTGGTTTATTCCACCTGCAGGAAAATTAAGTTGAATAAAAATTCATAAAATTATGATCTGGAACAGAAACATCACAGACATTTCACTGAATTGTTTTTTTTTTGCTTTCTTCAATACATTTCTGTTTTGTTGTTGAAAATAAAAACTTTTTTCTGTTCTGACGTTTGTCTCTGCAGCCGCCAAGCGTCCCTCCTCAGTCTCGTCTCTGAGTGGGATTGTGGGTAGGATGATGTCGGCTGGCGAGCGAGGAGCGTCTTCGTCCTCCTGCACCTCCGTCAACACCGTGTGTTCGGACGGCGAGCGCCCCGTCTCCCTGTCCCTGTCCTCCTCCACCTCCTCCGTCTCGCTGCAGGATGCCTCCTCTTCCTCTTCCTCCTCCTCTTCCTCTCTGCCGTACGGCGCCGTGCCGGCCTACAACGCCTCGTCCTCCACGCCCAAACGGAACGGCTCCGACATCAGCCTTGACCTCACGCCGCTCGTAACTCCGCCCACCGGAGCGCCCCTGCCAGTGGGAGGCGTGGTTTCCAAGATGGCGGTGACTGGCCACGCCCACAACGGACACACAGCCAATCCGGTGGCGGTGCTGCCAGCAGGGGCCGCGCCCCGGCAGCTGTCCAGGCTGGACAGAGTCATTCTGGAGATCGTGGAGACGGAGCAGACCTACGTCAGAGATTTAAAGAGCATCGTGGAGGTGAGAGCCGCTCCGACGAGTCCAACCATAATCCATGCTGAAGAAAAGATTCTCCTGTTGGACGAAATGTCTCATTTTTAGGATCTGCTGTGGTTTCTGATGAACCAGCAGTTACAGAGTCATGGAAATTTGTCACATCTTCAGGATGGAGTATATGTTTTTGTCCTAAAGAGTTTTAGTGAAACAGAAAGAAAAAGGTTTTATTAAAAGGAAAATATAATTTTTCATTTCAGAAGGAATGCTGAAAGAATCTAGTTTCCATCTGGAATGAAAGATTTGAAATGAGCCTGAAGGAAAATTCAAATATGCTTCAGTTGATTTATTATTATTGTGAAAACATATAGTATAAATTTGGTATAAATAAAAAGTAATATAGTAGTATAAGGAAGATAAATTGTTTTGGGTTTATTTTATCTGTGTTAGCTTCGCTGGGAAAGTAACTCTGGCCTCTGATGACATTCATCACTTCACCTCCATGTTTACAGCATTCATCTTTACCTGAAGCTTTCTCTTTATGGTCTACATGGTTTTCTTCTTCTTCTACCCTTTCTGCTCGCTGTTGGTTTAGAAACCTGAAGGAGGTTTAGCTCCACCTACGGGATGTAGAAGAGGAGATAAATCAGAAAATCACTGATTCTGTCCTGATGGACAGACTGCAGCTCATGCTGCTCTGCTGGTTGGAATAGTGCCTCACTGTTGGTATCAAGGATGGGGAATTCAGGGAGTTTTGCTGCGTCAGGAGGGTACATCACTTTAGCTTTCACATTTCTAACCAGCCTAGAAACAAATGTCTTTGCTGTGTTTAGACATTTATTATCCAAGTTAAAAGCAGATCATGTTGAAGAATTGGCTGGTTGTTGTTCATTTGCTCGTCTCCTCCGGCTGTCAACCGGCATTGGGTGAGAAAACAGCTAATCTGCTGTTCCTGAGTTCAGCCACAGATGGCGCTGTTGAACCTCTCTCTTTTTGTGGGAGCAATCATCAGGAACAGACAGGAAAACAGGAGGCCTCTACCTTCATTAACCAGGTTCGTTATCATTAAATCCTGCAGAATCGCCTCGTTAGCATGTCTGTTAGCTCAGCGTTAGAGGGTTGGCCCTGTTTATGCTCTTAGATTTTGATATTTCTGTTTCGGCGCGTCGTGTTGTGACGCTTTACCAAGCTTTGCTGTGTTTCTGTTGCATGACTTAGACTTAGACTTTACCTGAGGAATGTTTCAGACATTTTGTTGAATTCTTTGCATGATTGAAGACATTTCATCCGTCGTTGGTCCAGGTGCACCAGCAATGGGCCAGTGGGGTGTGTGTGTGTGTGTGTGTGTGTGTGAACCAGGCTTTTGAAGTGAATTTACAGCAGCTTTCATCCTGAGCCATGACAGACCCGGAGAGGCCGACTGTCGTCAGCTTGTCCTGCTGCTGCTGCTCATCTCTCCAGCTTTCATCCCGGCTCACTTTCAGTCACACCTTCCTGTGTTCAGTGGAGTCGGTGTGTTTACTGATTGTTAGGATATTTAAGGAGCCGTGTTCAAACTTCTGTTTTCCCTCCAAGCAGCCAGACTTTTTCCTCCACGGTTGAATAGTTGCTCTTCTGGTTCTGAACGCTGCGCAGCTGGAAGGATTCTTGTTCTTACTTTTTCACTGTCGGACAGCTGTTATGATGCGTAACCGTGGCAACGAGGTATTGTTTTTACAGCTGGGAGAAGCTGATTGGCATCCCCAAAGCTCAAAACATACCTGAACTTTGACCCCAAACCCCCAGAGGAGTTGAAAGGAGGCTTCATGGATGCAGAGCAGAGAGAAAAAGAGGACGTTCAGTTTGTCCCTTCCATCATTATCCCCTACTCCAACATCTCTGTGCCCAGCTGACTGACGGCGATCAGATACTTGGCTAACAGGAGTGACGACAACATTTCATTTACTTTTAGATAAATAAAGTATTTTGGAATTGAATTGAACAGAATTTATCTAAGTTTATTGTGTTTAACCTCGTTTTAGCTAACTAAGGTTAGCTTAGCTTCACTTAGCCTACCTCACCTTGCTCAGCCTATTTCAATTTATTTAAACTGGTTCCAGCTTTGCTCATTTTAGTTTATCTTAGCATAATTTGTCTTATGTGTTTATATTGAGTATGCTGGCTCTCGCAAGCTGCACTTATTTTAGCTCATCTTAGCTTAGATTTTTTTATGTGACTTTAGTCTATTTGATGCATGTTATCTCAGCTTGCCTTAACTATGCTTATTTTATTGTATTCTAGTATAGCTTGGGTTAGTTTATCCACTGTAGCTCACATTACAGTAGTTTTCCTTAGCCTTGCTTATTTTATCACAGCTTGAGTTAGCTTAAATGGTAAATGGACTGAACTTATATAGCGCTTTTCCAGTCATTTTGACCACTCAAAGCGCTTTACACTAGATCGGTAGGGAATTTGGGGTTAAGCGCCTTGCCCAGAGGCACATCGACATGTGAATCAAACCTACGACAACTACTCTACCAAAGAGCCACAGTCGTCCTTGCTAGCTTACCCTAGCTTAGCTTGTACAAATGTAGGTTTAGATTTGTCGTACTGTTAAAGTCAGACCAAAATGGAGCCTGGAGCTGAGGATCAACAATGGATATAAAAAGGCTTTGTTCTGCTGTCACTGCGGGCTGTAAAAATTAATTGTCCATTTTTTCTTTTTTTAACACATTCAACAACTGCTGGCTGAAGACGAATCCCATTTTTTGTTTTATGAGGAGAATTTCATGTTAAACTCACCAGTTTTCTGTCATATTTATTAAGGAGCTTTCTATCCTCAGTCATGAAAGTGAACATAATTCATAATTTCTCCATGGTAACCGACTGCATTGCTGTAAAATTGTGTTTTGATTCAGTTAATTTTGCATCACAGATGAAGAACTGCAGATGAAATCAAGGCTGAGCAGAATTAGATCATGAGCAGAAGGTTTTCCTTTGTGAACACCGCAGGGGTTCAGCAACACAAGTTACAGTTCCAGGATTCCTGGAAGATTCCTGGAGAATTCCAGGAGGATTCCTGGAAGATTCCAGGAGGATTCCAGGTAGATTCCTGACAGATGATAGGTGCGTGTTTGCCTCTTGGTCCTGCAACGCGGCCGTGTCTCCTGCTGCTCTCTGCAGTCTGAGGTCTGGTTTTGATTGAGGCTACATGATGTCAGGCCCACTTGGAATCTGAACCAACAACCATAATGGGCCTGTGTGTTTCTGAGTGTGTGTTTAGTAACAAAGCAGGGAAAGAGCGGCTGGGTGAAAGCAGCTCCTCTTCCCCTACAGACTGGTTTTTTCTTTTGAAGACACTCAGGTTGCGGCGCGGCTGCCAGTGGGTCACACCACTTGGTTCAGCTCCTCAGCGGACAAACTGCTGACTGACTGAGAGGGGATCGCTCGCTGACCTGCAGCCAAATGGGACAGGAAGCAGAGGGGGAGTTGTTCAGCCAGACTGGGGAAGGGGGATGGGAGGGAAGACTTGGAGAGGTGCTCCCAATCCGAGGAGCCGGAGCAAATAAAAACCAGAGCGACCCGTAAAAACAGGAAAACTGTGAGGAAACGACAGGAGGAACACTTCTGGAGTTTATACGGAGATGTTTTATTAAAACTAAGGCTGTCAGTGTCAAAATGATTCAGAAAAGATTAAGTTTTTAATATTACACAATTCAGATTAATCACATTACCTGTTTTGACCTAAAGCTCTGCAGAGGGTTAGCAGAATGTTACGCAGTCTTGTACTGCGGTCAGCAACACAAAGTCACAAATGCTGTGAAAAGATGAGAGAAGAGTCAAATTGGGGAAGTCAGGCTGAATTTCACTTTAAAAACACTGTAGTCAGAGCAAACAGAGGATAAAGACCTCAATGGGGATGAGTTCAATTCCTGACCTCGGTTCCTTTGCCCCCTTCCTGTCAAATTACTGTCACATAAGATGGAGGCTCCACCAATCGGCTTACTAGATCAGGCTTACTGGCTGATTGCTGAATAAAGTGACACAAACATCAATACATGAAATATGATAACTTTTATATTTTTTACTTACTGTATTTACATTGTTTTTAGGTTCTAATTACACACACACACACACACACACACACTCACACACATATCCTTATATTTCCAACAAACTAAACTTTCATTTAGTTTAGTAACTGCATTCATGTCTAATCCATACCTATGACATTTCCCCTAACCTTAACCAGTACTAGTCTGTTTCTAACCCAAACTGGACTGGTACAGCCCAGCAGAACTGCAAAAAAGTGAGGACCGGGAAAGGTCCTTGTTTCCCACAATGTCTTCAGTTTGTGGGTGAGAGTGGTGAAAGTGGTTCTCTTTATGCAATATATACAAGTACACACACACACAAAGTCGTGTTTTTGTATCTTGTGGGAACTTCACATTGACTTCCATTCATTTTCTACAACCCTTCTAACCCCAACCCTAACAAAGGTCAATTCACACATTAGCCCTAAATCTAAGCTCTAACCCAAAAACAGCAAAAACAAAATGTCCCCATAAGGAGCAGTGGTCCCCACAACCCCACATCGTAGACAGAGATGGGTCCCCATAAGCACATAAAAACAGACACACACACATGTTTGTGCATGTGTGTGTGTGTGTGTCTGTTTTATGCACCCTGTGTTCTTGTTTTCAAATTTAGGAAGGAATCTTGGAAACTCTTCATGTTTTCCAACAAACTGAGTTTTTTTCCAACAATCCTGCAGAAGCAGAGACCAACAGCTTTAGCTTAAATTTCTTGTTTATTGTTATTTTTCTGCTGGGATTAGAACTAACAACTTTTCAAGGACTCTGGAGGCTTTCATGGTGTTTTAGTACGAGTCGTTCTTTACGCTCTACTTCTGAGGAACAGCAGTGGGGTTTCTTCCCAGTTCCACCAGTACCCCCAGTTAAACCATCTGGTCAGAGCTATGCTGAGTTTTACTCATTTCTACTGATTCATTGCAAACTCAACCAAAAACAGGAAATGACATCATCTCCAGTTTTATTCCTGTAATAAAAACAAATGTTATCAGAAAATATTTTATTTTCCAGTCTTAAAATTTTCTGACTGATGCATAAAATCCTCCACAGGGAGTCTGGTTCTTCGGATGTTCGGTTCATTGGTTCTTCAGTTCTTCAGGTCTTTGGTTCTTTAGTCCTTTGGTTCTTCAGTTTTTTAGTTCTTTGGTTCTTTAGTCCTTTGGTTCTTTAGTTCTTTGGTTGTTTAGTTCTTTGGTTCTTTAGTCCTTTGGGTCTGTAGTTTTTTAGTTCTTTAGTCCTTTGGTTGTTTAGTTTTTTAGTTCTTTAGTTCTTTGGTTGTTTAGTTCTTTGGTTCTTTAGTCCTTTGGGTCTGTAGTTGTTTAGTTCTTTAGTCCTTTGGTTGTTTAGTTTTTTAGTTCTTTGGTTGTTTAGTTCTTTAGTCCTTTGGTTGTTTAGTTTTTTAGTTCTTCGGTTCTTCATTGCTCTGGTTCTGCAGGTCTCCAGTTGTCTGGTTCTTCAGTTTTTCAGGTCTCTGGTTCCTTGTCTCCTGACTCAGATCCGATCCTCTCCTCCAGCTTTGCTCCGTTTCTCCTTCCTGTCTGATTCTTTTTGTCTAAATCTTTTTCTGGTTTCCTGTTGCTCTGATTTGTTGCTGCGCCTCAGAGCAACCCGACCTGAAAAAGAACCATGAGCTTTGTCTGAGCTGCTCCTGCTGCTGCAGCTCCAGCAGAGAGGAAGATGAAGGTGTGATGAAGATGATGAAGGTGTGACTGTGTGTCTCTGCAGGATTACCTGGGCTGCATCATCGACTGCGGCGCTCTGCCGCTGAAACCAGAGCAGGTCAGCTCTCTGTTCTGCAACATCGAAGATATCTACGAGTTCAACAGGTGGGTCATCTTCCTCACCGCTCCTCTTCCTCACTGTTAGCAAGCGAACTATCTAGCTAACTATCTAACAGTTAGCAAATTTAGTTTGAAGCTAAATATTGTTAGCAAGGTGAATATTTAGCTATGAATTAAATATTTAGTTCTAAACTGACACATGGTAAATGGGTGAATAAGATGGTGAAATATGACTGAAAAATGACCCTCATTTATCTTATGGCAGACTAACTAAACCAAATTATTGCTGTTAATCTTTGACTGTGTAGCTTTAAGAAGTCCAACTTTCCCTTCATTAGATTCTGGAGACATTTCTATATTTTTCTGCTAATTTTTAAAGAAAACTGAAACTATGAGAGCATCAGTGTGGGAATAATCTGGTAATGATGATGAAATAATTTGGTATGATGTATCATTTTGAACTGACCACACTCAGAGTGTGGGTGTGTGTGTTTGTACTGGGGGGGGGGGGGGTGCACAAGTGCGAGAGAGAGCCTGAGAAGAAAGCTGGTAAAAAAAAATGTCACACACCTCCTCCCTGCTTTCCCTGCTTTCACACTTTCTTTGTGTTGACTCCAACACACACACTCTCACACAGCAATAATGTCATATACAAACAGACACACACACACAGTTTTCATTCCCTTCAGCTTCCTGCCGCTGGTTCTCATGGGAAATATTGTCTGAGAAACAGAGAAAGGCTCCTTATTTGACTCTGAGCTGCAGCAGTTATAAAGTTAATATGTTTATAACAACCATCACAACACACACACACACACACCCTCACACACACACACACACTGTACCAGATGGGCAGACATAACAGAGCCAGAAAGGCTACTTCATCCAGCATAGCTCAAACATGACAGCACTCGACCCCGTATGGAAAGCCAGAAGTGCCGATATTCTATTTTTATGGATTAGTGTCAGCAGTATTTATATTACTGACACTAATAGTAGAAATGTAAAAATAGTAAAAATGTCCCTGTCAAAGCTGTTTTCCAAACATTGTTTTAGATGTGTGTATTAATTCATTAATATAAAGTTTAAATGTAGTTTTTAATAAACATTGTTTCCATTCTGTGATTTTATGTTGATGGTATCGAAGTATGGAAATCACCTCAAAACAAAACCACAGAAATATTTCCTGTTCAAACACGGGCTGAAAGGCTCAGCCAGGAAGAAGCCAGCACCCTAAAACCACCATAGAAAACAGATTACAGATTATAAACGAACCCAGAGGCCGTTTTGTCTGAGACAAGTCCTCTGGCCTGATGAGACACTGGAAGAGTTTGGACGCTTGGAGGGAAAACTGGGCAAATGTTTGGAGAGTTTGGCTGAGTGAGAGCATCTCCTCCATCAGACAGAGATCCTGGGATCTGCGGTGACCTCAGGCTGGACTTTGACTACACCATCCCGTAATATCGCTGGCTGCATGTTCAGGCTGGAAAGTGAATCTCGACTTTGGTCTCAGCTCTTCTGCAGGTTTTATCCCGCCTGTCTTCCAATCAACTGTCCCACAGCATAATGCTGCCACCACCATGTTTCACTGGGGGATGACATAGATCCTCTGTAGTTCTCTGATCTTCTTCCACTTGGTGACAAACTTCAATCAAGACTTTTTACCAGTTTCTCTTCTACTTTTGCGAACGTTTAGAACAGACCAATCAGAAGCCAGGAAATCTGTGGAAAAGAAAGGCATGAGGTCATGTGACCTGCTCTCTGTCAGCAAACACAGCGCCCCTTCTGACGGAACCCTGGGCAACCGCCCATGACCCTCATCTCCACTGCAGAGATGCTTCATGCAGACTCTTCCTCCTCTTCACCAGTTTAGCAGCATCTCAGATTCCTCCCAGTCAGCTGCTGTTAATCTGTGTTAAACGGTCTGTGAGGAAGAGGAGCAGAGTGTTTGCTTTGGCCCCAGGGGGCGGGGAGCAGTTAGGGGTCAGAGGTCAGAGGTCAGTCCCAGAGGTGGCTCTGTTTACGTAGCGGCTAATAGTCCTGAGGAACGGGAAGGTGATGAAAGCGTCCAGTCGGGTTAGGGGTGTAGTCAAAGTTTCTACGCCTCTGGTTCTAATTGGACCGGTTCCCCTGTCTGACTCATCTGGACAGACGATTGGACCGGACCAGAACACACTGCTCAGGTGTTTGGATGGAGAACCAGGTTCAGATCCGGACCTGGACTGGGTTCTGAAGGTTCTGTTCCGTTGGTTCTGATGGTTCCGTTGGTTCTGATGGTTCCACTGGGCCGTGCTCACAGATCTGTTTGTTACAGAGGAATTTGGCCCTTCTGACTTCCCGTACAGGGATCTGAGCGCTGTCCCGGTTCGGACGGTTTGGACCTCGCAGACCCGGTGGAGTCAGATAAATAGTTTCTCTCTCTGCTGCTTCCTTTTCGCTCTCAGCTCATTTGCATCCCTCTGCTCTTCATCCTCCTCCTCCTCTTCCTCTGTGGTCTCTGAATTAAAAGGAAAACATCAGAACTTCCCTCAGCTTCACCGCAATCCAGTAATGAGACGAGGCCTGACGCCAGGGGAGGAGGAGGAGGAGGAGGAGGAGGAGGCGTCTCCTGATGATGCCCAGCCTCCCTCATCTTTCTGTCTTCTGCTCGTTGTTTGTCGTGCGACCCGTTCGGTTCCGGTCCGACTCGAAGCTTCACTTTCAATCCATTCAGATTATTGATATAGAAATATTGATACATATTTCTATAACTTATTATAAGGAGTACTACCTCAGAAAATACTAAGCTTTTTATTATAGTTTTTATTTTTACCGTGTAAATTTGTTAAATGCATCCTGTTTTTACTGAGCTAACTTTAGCTCTAGCTAGTTAGCTTACCGTATCTTTACTGAGAAGTTTTTCTTATTTTACCTTTAGACCTACTTTATTTTTTCTCAGTACAGTTTATCTTTTAGCTTATTTTCAATGTTAGTTTGAAGATTTTAGTTTAACTTCAAACTATTTATTTTACTGAGGCTTTATGTGCTTTATTTTTGCTTAATAAATCTTATGTTTACCTTCGCTTAGCTTGCTTTGGCTTAGCTTAGTAGCTAACCTAGCCTACCTTAGCACAGCTGAAATTACATTAGTTTGGCTTGCTTAATAGCTTAATAACATTTATTTTACAGTAGCCAAGCATACGGTAGGTTAATGTGGCAGTTTTCTTTTACTTTATTTTTTCAAACTTTTAATTAGTCTTGCTTTACCTCAGCCTAAATTCGACAAATAGCATGTGAGCTAGGCTGCATCATCAACGAGTGAAAACTAAGGGAAACGTTTGGTGTTGAGGGATTCTTTGGTTACTGTGAAGTAAGTTTTGGCTGAAGGATGTCAGCACTTCATATCTTTATGCTGCTGAAATCCAGTTTAGTTGGTTTTGGAGGCTGAAAATGACACTTAATCTGACAGGAACTGAAGTGTTTCTAGAAAGAGAGATGGATAGAAAAGTGATACAATCTAAACAGCATCATGCTGGTTTTATTTATCTGTGTAAAGCCTTACTCTAATGATCTGGCCATGGTAGAGGTTGATATAATTATCAGTGGCGAATGGGCCGGCCTGTGTTTGTTGATCCTGACAACACCGCAGTGAAATAAACTTTTAAGCCTAAAAAATAACTCCTTTCTGCCCAAATCTCCCAAGGTTTCCTAGAGAGTGAGTGATCTATCATTAGCTGTGTAGGAATAAAAACTAAGCTGATTCCTGTGGGAGTCTGAGAGGTTTTCACCGTCCTGTCTCTTTAAAATAACGCTGGCTGCATTCAGAGCGGCTCAACAATACGTTTTATCATAACTCACTTTGCTTTCTTCACTGACTGGTTGCCATCCAAAATCTCTCAGGGTTTCAGAAAAATTACAACATTATGAAGTATATGGCTGCACATAAATTTTATGAACACTTAATGTGGAGTTCATGCAGGCTCAGCGTGCCAAGCTTATGCTAGTGCTTTTTCCTGCCTGACCTCGTTTCAGAAACATGTGTCGTCTAACCGTGTCAGGTTCTGCAGCCAGTGAAGGAGTCCTCACATCAAACCTTCAGAGGGAAAACTACAGGCAGACGCGAGAAACCAGCAGTTTCTCTGGAATGTTTTGACTTGCCGTTCAGTTTAATTTCTCCTGGATTGCTGAAGGCTCCTTTGCAGGGGTGAAGACTCATACTTAGCACATAAACCACAAAATCTTTATAATAGGTCATTAAAGAGTCAAACACCAGAACTGTATTTACGGGCATTTAATCAACTAGATCAGCAGTGAAGGATGTTTAAAAGGACAAATGGGAATGCTGTAATCCATGAGAACATTCCCTGGATCTGCAGATTGCGACCATGCAGTCACATCTGCATCGCTCAGCCACCCGAGGCCATCGTTAGTTTGGGAACAGATGGAACTCCAAGTTCTGCAGCTTTAATACCAAACTTGCTCTGATCCATTTGGACTGGCTGGTCTGACTGGTTTCTGATGACTGGCAGAACTGGGGGTTTGTTTTCCAGTCTAGAGCTAAACTGGGTGGCGCTCCATCTGTTGGTGTTCATCGGTTCTAATCTGGACCTGAACCTGGACAGAGTACCTGGGGTAGAGGAACTTCATCCACTTTTAGACGACAGCATTTATAAGACTTGATTCATGGTCCAAATTTCTAACCACAATAATTTTTTTAAATCTGTTGCTTGTTTTGGTTTTAGCGCCATTTGTAGGCAGTATAATTTCTAAGTAACCAGAGGAATCTGGGAGGAAAGGAAGATGGACTGCGGATCAGAAGTTGACCTGAACTAGAATAAGCCCAGGCTGCCGACGTCACAGCAATTTATCCAAACCGCTAACAGCAGAGCTAATTTTTCATCTGGCGATTTTGCTAACTTTGAAAATGTTTAGCACACTTAGTTTTCCCTAAATCAATTTTCCAGATAAATTGTAACATGCTAATTTCCAGATAGATGTTTAATGACAAATTTGATCATCTTGAGGGTGATGAACTGTGTTGTTTTATCATGACACATGGTGGGTAGCACCATGGTTAAGTTTAACGCTTTAACATTAGCTTCTGCTATGTACTGTGTTGGTATATTGTTAGCAGAACTATCATTTTTAATTAGCACTGTAGAGTTAGCACAGCTAACGTTTTAGTTAGCTGCCAGCAGCGACACCCAACGAGATCCAGAATGATTTAAAGTTATTAGTGGATTGATGTGGCAATATTAAATAATTAGTCCAGTTATGGAAAAGGGGGAATTTTTTTACTTTTCCAGAGAATCGGGATAAGTTATTAGGTTATTAATAGAGCCACTTCCTAAAGGTTTAATTGAGTAAAAAATAAAAATTAAACAAATAAAACATAAACTTCAGATTTCTGCAGACCTATCAGTTAAAATGTGTAAAGTTTTCAGAAAAGAAGAAAATGTTCAGAATATTCTCTCAGCTGCTTAAAGGTCAAACCTTCAGCAGAAGCGTACTGCGTCTGCGTTTGGAACAATCTGGATCTCCAGGCAGAACTGAACGGTCAAAGTTAGGCTGTTTACTTCCTCAAAACCCGTTTGGTTTCTGTTCCATTGTTTCACCAACAACTGTAGGATTCCAGAAAGGATCATTTCATTGAAGCAGGTATTTAGGTTTTTTATGATCACTACAGTATCATCAGCATATGGATGATATTTGAGACCATGTTGGGAGATAATTTGAGGCAGCAGGATCCTGTGATAAAGAGGATTGATCCGAGTACACAACCTTGAGGCGCTCCCTGGATGTCCAGACTGGCAGAGTTTGAGGTTTGGCCCATTTGTTTGGAACATTTTTCGGTTTGTACTCAACTTTTGCCACCAAGAACTTTGCTCCTAATGCTCAAACAAACATTCCCGCAAGATTACTCCCATATGTGCTGTCTCTGACTCCTAATGCAATGTGATGTATAAACTAGTAACTGTTTGACTAAAAACAGACATGTAAGGACAAATGTGATGCAATATTTTGTAAAATCCAAAATATCAAATCCAAGCAAAGTCCATTAAGGATGATTATTGTCATATTTAAGCTCTTTAAACATTAAAGATGATGTTTGAAACCAAGACCAGCTGCTCTGCAGGGTTTAAATCCAAACATTCAGCCTCAGAAAGAGCTGCTCGGCTGGTTTCCATCGGACTGATTCTGGGACTAATGACAAAGAATTTCAGCTGTAGTAGTGGCTCTTACACACATCTGTGTTTCATAAAGAGTATGTAGCAGATATATGAAGGCCGCAGAAGAAACAGGAGAGTCAGAGCTCCCAGATAGAGGAGGGGAATGTGCTTGGACTTGGCAGGTTGCGGGGATGATGCTGAGGACGGACTGTGGGAACAGATCTCAGGCTGAAGGTCTGCCAGCTGTTCCAGGTCCGTTCAGTGTCACGTTAACTCTCCAGAGGAAACACAGCAACCCTGTTAGTCTGTTCTCTCCATGACTGAAATGCACAACAATGAATAATATTGACTGTTCGATGTTTTCTGAGGCTCCAAATAAACCAGACTGACCTCTGACCTACTTTTACTTCACTGCTTTGGGCTGTTTCCATCCCTGGGGTCTGAAAGCTGCATAGCTTCATGTTAAAAGTCAGAACTGGGTGTCAAAACTAAATATATGAGGACTGGAACAGAAACCGGTTTAATTCAAGGGCCAGACTTCCACAATATTTATTTTAATAAGGAAGAAAATAAAAGGTGATAATTATTCCAGGATATACAAGTTATACACTTCTGCTAATCCGCTAACAGCAGAGCTAATTTTTAATTTAGCCCTTTTGTGAACTTTGAAAATGCTTTAGCGCACTTAGCTTCTCCTAAATTAGTTTTTATTGATTAATTCCAAAACACTGATTTACTTGGCTGTTTTGCAAACTTTCATTTGAATAAAGTTTGACATCTGTCTGTTCCCATTATATAAACTCTGATGTCCAAAATGTCTCCAACTTTTACTGAAACATTTCATGACTATTAAACACAGAAGTTACTGTCTGTCTGTCTGTTTGTCCTCAGTGACCTGCTGGAGGATTTGGAGCGCAGTCCTGACGCGGCGGCCATCGCAGAGTGCTTCGTAGAGCGGGTGAGTCCCGTTCTGACCCGACCCGACCCAGTTCAGTACCGATAATAAGCAGTGAACGGTTCTGGACAACCTGCAGGCTGAGCTGATGCATGACTGGAGACACGTCAGATTAAAGCTCTAATCTGGACACAAATCACTAAATACATGGAATAAAACATAATTTGTCATCAAGTAGATCAGGTAGAACATAATCCCACTCTATGAATACTTGTTCAGTAAGAACCATCATCCTAATCCCAGTTCAGATCCGACCTAGCTTTGGGGCAGGAGGTTGTGGGTTCAAGTCACACTATTTAAATGCTCAAATATGACGACATTTCAGATTATTTAGAGTAAAACTGGTTCATCGATGAGGATTTTATTCTCTGCTCTGTGATTAGAGTCAAAAAGGAACATAAACTTTAAAGTTGTGATTATTTTAAAGCTTAATTTCAGATTTTCAGGCGGTTTGTTTGGATTAAAGCTGAACTAAACTTCCTGTCTGCAGCTGAGGATTAAAATATGGAGAGTCTGGGTTATTTTAAGGCACCTGCTGACTGAACATCGGACTGAAAATTTCGCTCAGATCAACTTCCTGAATGTGACATCGTCCCTCCAGAGCTGATGGCGTCTTCCTCAGTCAGAGATGTGATGATTTTACTCCTCGGCCTCATTATTGTTTTATTTTATTTGTATGTTTGGTTTATTTAATTTGCCTGTAGTAACTTGATCCCATCCTGTTTTACTTTAAGTTACTGATTATACTGTTGGTACCAAAGGTGATATAATCTAAAAATAAGATGGTTACATAAAGAAATATGTAACTTAATTTCATTAACTGACTGTTAAAACTGAAAATTGTTCTGAAGTAATTTAATTAAACTGAAGCTTTTAAATGTTTTTCTGACGTTAAAATGAGAGTGGGCCGAGCCTGGAGCCCTGTGGTTCTCCTGCCCTGACTTCTTCTTCTTCTTCTTCTTCTTCTTTCCTGGTTTTCAGAGTGAAGCCTTTGACATCTACACTCTGTACTGCATGAACTACCCAAAGTGAGTTCACTTTTTATTTCAACATATTTTTTTATATTAATGATGTTTTTTCTGAATATCTTCTGCTGTTTGTTTGTTTTTTTGCTGTTATGTGTTATTTCTCAGGGATGTTTTTTTCATTTATATAATCGTTTCTGTATTTTCAGTCATTTTGTTGTTCTGTTCTCCAGAGGATGAACAGAACAACAGAAATAATGAAATAATTAACCAATTCCTAATCAAAAACACATATTGACAAAATAAGCAACATTTTCAGTTCAAAAACCCTTTTTGCTGATAAATTGAACATCAGAGATATTTATGGTTTTTAATCTTCAGGTTCTTAATCAGGTTGGAGCAAAATGTTTTTCTATCCGTTCACCTTTCCAGAGTTTCTCTGATCATTCATGGAGCTTCTTTACAAATGTGGACGCTCACATTATCGTTAGCTGCTACATTTTAGCATGGAGATGCTATTTCAGGCTAGCATAGATTCTGATAGGCTAACTCTTTTTAGCACAACTTGAAGACAATAGTCTTTTCCAGCATCCAATCAGATCGTTTAGAAGCAGAAATTAACCCCAGTGGGACGAGAGAAGCTGCTTCCATCTCTGCTGTTAGCGGATGTGGCTGTGCTTCAGATTTACGGGCGTACCAGAAACACAATACAGAGGTTCCAGGTGTGAACTTGGGTTGTTCTCTAGGAATCTTTAGGTTGTTCTTTAGGAATCGTTGGGTTGTTCTCTAAGAATCTTTGGGTTGTTCTCTAAGAATCTTTGGGTTGTTCTTTAGGAATGGTTGGGTTGTTCTTTAGGAATCTTTGGGTTGTTCTCTAGGAATCTTTGGGTTGTTCTTTAGGAATCTTTGGGTTGTTCTTTAGGAATCGTTGGGTTGTTCTTTAGGAATCTTTGGGTTGTTCTCTAGGAATCTTTGGGTTGTTCTTTAGGAATTGTTGGGTTGTTCTTTAGGAATGGTTGGGTTGTTCTTTAGGAATCGTTGGGTTGTTCTTTAGGAATCTTTGGGTTGTTCTCTAAGAATCTTTGGGTTGTTCTTTAGGAATCGTTGGGTTGTTCTTTAGGAATTGTTGGGTTGTTCTTTAGGAATTGTTGGGTTGTTCTTTAGGAATGGCTGGGTTGTTCTTTAGGAATCGTTGGGTTGTTCTTTAGGAATCTTTGGGTTGTTCTCTAAGAATCTTTGGGTTGTTCTCTAAGAATCTTTGGGTTGTTCTTTAGGAATGGTTGGGTTGTTCTTTAGGAATCGTTGGGTTGTTCTTTAGGAATCTTTGGGTTGTTCTTTAGGAATCTTTGGGTTGTTCTCTAGGAATCTTTGGGTTGTTCTCTAGGAATCTTTGGGTTGTTCTTTAGGAATCTTTGGGTTGTTCTTTAGGAATCGTTGGGTTGTTCTTTAGGAATCTTTGGGTTGTTCTTTAGGAATCTTTGGGTTGTTCTTTAGGAATCGTTGGGTTGTTCTTTAGGAATTGTTGGGTTGTTCTTTAGGAATGGCTGGGTTGTTCTTTAGGAATCGTTGGGTTGTTCTTTAGGAATCTTTGGGTTGTTCTTTAGGAATCGTTGGGTTGTTCTTTAGGAATCTTTGGGTTGTTCTCTAAGAATCTTTGGGTTGTTCTCTAGGAATCTTTGGGTTGTTCTTTAGGAATCTTTGGGTTGTTCTTTAGGAATCTTTGGGTTGTTCTTTAGGAATCGTTGGGTTGTTCTTTAGGAATCTTTGGGTTGTTCTTTAGGAATCGTTGGGTTGTTCTTTAGGAATGATTGGGTTGTTCTCTAAGAATCTTTGGGTTGTTCTTTGGGAATGGTTGGGTTGTTCTTTAGGAATCGTTGGGTTGTTCTCTAAGAATCTTTGGGTTGTTCTTTAGGAATGGTTGGGTTGTTCTTTAGGAATGGTTGGGTTGTTCTTTAGGAATGGTTGGGTTGTTCTTTAGGAATGGTTGGGTTGTTCTTTAGGAATCGTTGGGTTGTTCTTTAGGAATCGTTGGGTTGTTCTTTAGGAATGGTTGGGTTGTTCTTTAGGAATGGTTGGGTTGTTCTTTAGGAATGGTTGGGTTGTTCTTTAGGAATCGTTGGGTTGTTCTTTAGGAATCGTTGGGTTGTTTTTTAGAAATCGTTGGGTTGTTCTTTAGGAATCGTTGGGTTGTTCTTTAGGAATCTTTGGGTTGTTCTTTAGGAATCGTTGGGTTGTTCTTCTGCATGGAGTTGATCCAAACTGCAGAACACCTCCAGGAGCGTCTGCAGGCCTGACAGCAGAGAGGAATGCAGCTGGAACATGGAGCAGACCTCAGGGGAAGGAGAGCCGGCACATGCTGAACCCATCCATCCTGCTGAGCTCCACTTGGACGGCGATGAGCCGTGGAGGAACGGAGCGGGTTACTGGGTTTAAAGCCCGGCTTCTGCTGGAAACCATTTACAACATTCCCCCAGTCACAAAGCCATCATTTACCTCCTGACTGGCTTCCATTAACATTAGCGTTAGCTTCCTACAGGTCTGATCTGCTCTATCCTGCTTTAAAACTGAAGCACCATCAGGATAAACTGAATAAACTCCAAACTAAAACTGCAGGAAAGCAGGATTAAACTGACCAAACCAGGAAAAAGTTGCTGTTTATTTAAGAGCTTGATGAATAAATTAGGGCAGTAGAAGAAGAGTTTCCAGGAAGTAGAAACAGCCGAGGTTTGATGCTTCCTGCTGATGTCAGAGGGTTTGAACCGTGTCACCACCTGCATGGCCCGGTTCTGCTGGATCTCTTTATGACCTTCAGGTCAGTCAGGAATCGTTTTAAAGAATTGATGCTCTTCTTCTAAATCTGCTGACCAGCTAATAATTTATGTAGAAATAATCCAGAATGATCATGATTGTAGCAAAGCCAAAATGTTTCCACATCACAGATGTTTAAATGTTTGCAGCATTTTGCTGATTAGCATCAAAAGTTTTCAACTCATCCTGAATATTTTTAGTTTTGTCATGTTGGTTTGATGAAGCTGCGGCTGAACTTTGCCTGCTGAATCGTTTTGCTGAATGTCTGTGGAAGACATTACCGTCTCAGTTCCTTCCTCTGATTAATGTCCATCTGGAGGTCAAGCCTCGTGTCCGGTTCCCCGTTGGCGCCCTGACCTCCTCCGCTCCTCTTCCTCTCTGCTGTCGAGGATTCCTCGGCTACCTGCTGTGGTGGATGCTCCAGAGCGGGTTTTCATCATCTGGACTCAACCCGGATCTGCTTGGCTTTCCTCCATGTTGGATGGAGCCTTCACCAGAGTCTTCCTCGGTGTCAGTGCATGGAGGAACGTTCTCACCATGTCCATCCTGTCCCCGCAGCTCGGTGGCGGTCCTCAGGGACTGCATGAAGAACGGCAGTCTGGTTCGGTTCTTCCAGGAGCGGCAGGCGACTCTGAACCACTCGTTGCCCCTGGAGACGTACCTGCTCAAACCCGTGCAGAGGATCCTCAAGTACCACCTGCTGCTGCAGGTAAGACGCACCCTAAAGTCTCTGCGGTCTGAGATTACAGGGAAGCGTTTTCGGAATAACCTGGATCTGTTCGCTGTGATTTGTTTGTCGTTGTTGCTTTGGGAACCGGAGATGAAAATTTTCCAGTCAAGCGATTTGATTCGATTCGATTCTAAGTCACGATTTGATTCAGAAATGATTTTTCTATTCAGTCTAGAGATTCTGTTTAAATGACGAGTGACAAGAGGAAGTCGGTTTTAGCAAATACAGTTCTTTAAAACATTTTCATAAATTTCCAAACTGTATCAAATTCCACCAGTTTATATTTAAACAAAACTACCAGCATTATGTTAGCTTAGCCTGGCTTTTTCTTAATTAAAAAAATATCAAAGAAATATCCAAAATATACATAACAGACTTTTAATGTGATATTCAATATACCAGCAGGAAGGAGCAGCAAAGACATACAGACATACAAATTTCAAAAGATTATTTTGAGCATTTTGAATCGATCCAGAATTCCCAGGACCAGGAATTTTGATTTGGTTTTTTTCTGCTACAGGACACAGAATAATTTTCTAGCCAAAATTATCCAGTTTAGCTTAGCCTAGCTTAGCTTGTAAATGTCTTCCACATTGGTTGCTTGGCTAGAACTGGACGGTTGTTTGATGGTTGATCCACCATCAGTTGTTGCCCTCAACCAAAAATCAACCATTCTGACCGTAATCAAGATAAAAACAGAAAGATGTTTTCCGTGTTTCTGTCCAACAGCGAGCTTTAAAGGAACATTTCAGGTCCGTCTTCATGACTCCAGCAGACACACGCTGCTGTTCCCAGGAAACGGTCCGGACCGGTTCCAGTCCAAACCCACCGCTGAGACGGCCAGGTCACGGCCTGGTTCTCCGTTGCTCCGTTGCTCCTTCTCCAGTGATTGTCTGTCTTTATTTCTTGTGCTGATCCACAATCAGCCGAGCTGCTGATTTTGGATCAGCAACTCGATCCACTCGATCCACTCGATCGGGTGTTTTCTAACATCCTTCAGATCTTTATCCCATTTATTCCTGTTAGACGTTTAATTATTAGCTTTAAAGTTTCTGTTTGATGTAAATCAAATCATTTCAGGTCCTGGAAGCTAACAACTGAAAACGTTGAAGAAACAACGTTTCTCGTTCCAGGAACTCTCCAAACACGTGGACAAGAGCGACCCGGGCTACGAGGTGGTGGAGGACGCCATCGTTACCATGACGGCGGTGGCGTGGTACATCAACGACATGAAGAGGAAACAGGAGCACGCCGTGCGGCTGCAGGTGGGCCACGGGGGAGGCAAGGTTGTGGGTTTGAATCCCAGCCTGATGAAATGTGGAAGAACAGAAGCAGAAATATTCATCAGCAAATTCCACAGCGTTCAGAAAATAAAATACAAATCTGGACTTTCCTGTTCCTAACAGGTTATGTTGCTTTAGTTCATGACAGTTAACGCATTGCTGCAATAAAAATAAAACATTTTCATAAATGCATGAGCACAGCACTGACAGTAAATAAGACAGACAAAACTTCTTCCTTTATTCTGCCAACGTCATCCACCTGGTTGCCTCACTCCGTAGGAGCAGATTCTCTCTGCAGAGGAAATGATGCGATGCTCTTCCTGTTCTGTCTCACTGCAGCCGGGTTTCCATCCACGATTTTGAAGAGTCACTTTAGAAACGGTTGATGGAAAAGAAATAATTTCCTCAAAAAGTTTTTACGTTCGTACATATGTTCAAAATTCACTTAAGAATCGTCAGGAAGCAGAAAGAGATCGATCAACGAGACAAAATGTCCGACCTGGAGACCGGACCAAACACCTGCTGGTTAACCTTTAACCCCCACACAGGAAATCGAGTCCCTGCTGCTGAACTGGAGCGGGCCGGACCTGAGCGGATTCGGCGATCTGGTTCTGGAAGGTTCCTTTAAGGTCCAGAGGGTGAAGAAGGAGCGCGCCTTCTTCCTGTTCGACAAAATGCTGCTGATTGCCAAGAAGAGGCTGGACCAGTTCGTCTACAGCACACACATCTTCGTAAGGGACACACCCTGTCTGTCTTCCTGTCTGCCTGTCCTCCTCTCTCTTCCCCTGTCTGTCCTCCTGCCTGTCCTCCTCTCTCTTCCCCTGTCTGTCCTCCTGCCTGTCCTCCTCTCTCTCCCCCTGTCTGTCCTCCTGTCTGTCCCCCCTGCCAGTCCCCCTGTCTGTCCTCCTCTCTCTCCCCCTGCCTGTCCTCCTGCCTGTCCCCCTCATTGTCCCCTGTCCCCTTCAGTGCTGCAACCTGCAGCTGGTGGAGACGCTGAAGGACCCGCTGAGTTTCCGGGTGTCGGACCAGACCATCCCCAAGCAGCAGCACGTGGTCCAGGTGAGACCCTCGGCGTCTCATCCAGCTTAAACGCCGGCGCCGTCTCACTCTCGCTCGCCTTCCCGCAGACCAAGAACCAGGAAGAGAAGCGGCTGTGGGTTCACTACCTCAAGAGGCTGATCGTGGAGAACCACCCAGCTTCACTGCCCCAGAAGGTGAGCCACGAGGAACGTCTCTGTCCTCTGAACATCCATCCTGTCCCGGGGACACCGAGGGACCGCCCAGCAGGTGGATGCTACAGCTAACTCTGCAATGTCTGGATTTCCTCTGGAACTCCTCACCTCCATCTCTCTACATTAACTATATTATTTCCAGGAGCTTTAATATCTTAGTTAAACTGCTGATCACTGAATATGGTATCAGTGACTGGTTGGAGTGTATGCTATAACTGCTTGCCTTAACTGTCTTCTTTTAGGTTTGAGTTTCAGCTGAAATAATCCAACAGATGTTTGATTCCTCTTTCTTATAAAACATCAGTAAAAGGTCAGATAAAGAATCTACCTTGATTTGTTCTGACAGGAACTAAACAAACATTTCATGTAAAACAGTGAAGCTGGTTGAACTTCTGTTTGGAGGTGATGTTTGTTGCCCCCTGCTGGTTGGTGAGACACACTGCAGGTGTAAAAAGATATTCTGCATTCCTGAATGTGTCTTTAGTAAAGTTACACTGTAAAAAATTAACATCAAGATTTTGACATGTTTAGCCTGTTACAACAGAAGGTAATGGGTTTCATTTTTTTATCATGTTTTTATTCGCTCACACACGCACACCCCCTCAACACCCCCACACACACCCTCAGACGCCCCCCCCCCTCCACACACACACCCACACCAGTATAAATGTCAAACATTCAAACTGTTTCAGACATTTAATTAACAAATATCTAGCATGCTAACTAAATATTTAGATAGCAAGCTAATTATTTGCTAAATTATTTATCATGTAAACATTTTGTTTACCAACTAAATGTTTAGTTTTCTAGCTAAATGTTTATCAGTAAATGTTCTGTAAGCTAAATAAATGTTTGGTTAGCTGACTACATGTCGCTTTCTTCTCATACGACAGGCTAAATAATCTTGTTGCTAATTTTTGGCTGTAACTTTACAAACGCACCTCCACAGCACGCTGCTTCCTGTTCTGCTTTAGAACATGGAAAGTTATGGTGTGAATGAAAATACTTTCATGTAGATTAACTTGAAATGAAGTAAATATGAGTCAAAGTTTCTACAACCACAAAAACTACGAAGGTCCCAGTACAGCAACTGGTACTGAATGGAAGAGAAGTTTGAAACTGAAATAAGCTGCGATTGTTTAACGTTAAATAAATGAATTTATAGTTTGACTGATGGAGGCTACATGTTGCCTCAGAAATCTAAAACTGCATTTTACAGCTCTGACACTAGAGGGCGCCAGAATGCAACAAAGAGTTTAACTTGTAAAATAATATGGATGGATAACTGTCTGCTTTCCGGATCCAGTTGCTATGGACCGTCCAGCTTTAGCTGATGATTTTATCCCTGACAGGATAAAGGGAGTTTCAGAGAGTTAGCTTCAGGTTCCTGGTTTATCTCACCTGTTTCCTCCTGGCTTCATGTTTCTGAAGCCTGCAGGAACCTTTATCTGGAGAGTTTCAGCTGAGCTGCTGGTTCCCTCCAACGATTAAAGAAAATGTTTGGATTCAGATGAAAACAGGAATGATGCTGCTGGTTTTATTGAAGTTTTTATGTGCGGTCCCTCCCTGCAGGCCCGGCAGGTCCTCGGAGACAACTTCTGCCAATGTGAGTTCACACACACACACACACACACACACGTTTCTACATCAGTACACCCTCATCCTGACTTCTGACTTTGACCTGGCCCATCTGTTTCCTCTGATTGACCTCTGTGATTGGCTGCATTGAGAGCTTGAGGGTGTAGTGACATCACTTCCTGTGTTTCAGCTCCTCAGTTTGATCAGGAGAGCCTGAAGAAGTCGTGCGCTTCGCCACGTCTGGACGACCTTCACGGTTTCCATCGAGGTCGGCGTCAGTCAGGTAGGGATCCTCTGCTCTGGCTAGAGGAGGTTCTGGTTCAGGTTCAGGTGAGTTTCTGATGGACCGGACCGGACCTAACCCTGCAGCTCTTCTTTCTTTCTACAGAACCGCCAGAGCTGCTGCTGTACACACCAGAGAAATCCAGGAAGGGTCTGCCTCTGCTGCTGGAGGGGACACTGCCGTACCGCCGCACCCGAAGGCAGTCAGGTAGCCTGCAGACACAGCTCAGGGCCCACACAACCCACACACCCATCCCTCTGTGTGTGTGTGTGTGTGTGTACCAGGTTTTTATATCTGTCAGGTTTGACACCTATTAAAGACAAGTTGAACAAACACAGAAAAGACAAGAGAGTTAGATTCTTTTTGATCTCGCGAGGAGAACGGACAGAGATGTGTTTACAGTTACAAATCTCCAACCGCTCTGAAACACATTTGTCCGCTCCTCTCTTTTTATTACTTTCAGAGTCCCTATCACAGAGAGCACTGCAACTCTAAAGGGGTGGGGACAAAGCATTTTAGTTGCAGTGCTAATGACAATCACTAACTAAACACATGTTATCTTGCATTAAGACACAGAGTAAAAACAGAACAAGTCGTACATCTTCAAGGCGACGGTTCTACAGCTATCTAATAGTTCAAAGGAAGAAGAAGTTCCTGCTGAGTAATAAACCCTGTGAGCACGATTCTCTTCAGGGAGGCCCTCTTGTAAAAAGGAAATAAAGTAAATCAAACAATACAGAAACATTCTTTATGCTGAAGGAAAAGAAAACAATAAAGGCATATAAGACGGAACATCATATAAGTAACACTATTGTTATAAATGAAACAACAAATATATGATAATATATATACATTTCACCTAACAATATCTTTATGGGGACCTATTTCTGTCCACAATGTGGAGTTATGGGGACCATTGCTGCTTGTGGGGACATTTTCTTGGAGCCAATGAGGGAAATTGTTGTTTGTGGGTTAGTGGTTAGGTCTGTGATGGTTAGGCAAGGTTAAAGGTTAAGGTTAGGTCTGTGATGGTTAGGCAAGGTTAAAGGTTAAGGTTAGGTCTGTGATGGTTAGGCAAGGTTAAAGGTTAAGGTTAGGTCTGTAGAAATTAATGGAAGTCAATGTGAAGTCCCCACAAGTGATGAAAACACAACTGTGTGTGTGTTTATAAACACATGTTGGTGTCCTGATGATGACGATGATCTTCGTCTCTCTTCCAGCTCCCGCTAAAGACATCGAGGCGGCGTTTCGGCCTGGTGGTGAGTCCTTCCGGATCCATCCAGAGCCGGTCTCTGGTTCCTCTCTGCAGCTGCAGTCCTCCAGGGCTCCTGCTGGTCCTGGACCAGATGGAGGTCCGGTCAGGAGACTGGCTGGGCTGGAGAACTGGAGGTGGAACCATATGGACCGTACCGACCCGGTTCTGAACCGTCTGCTGATGCTCTCAGTGTTTACCTTCTCTGAGTGGTCGGATGAGTCGGCGTGTTTATGGATGTTTACCTCTGAGGCCGGCCTGCAGCAGACCTCAGTCCAGCTGTGGATGTATGTCTGAATGTAGCATCGATCAGAACTGTGTCGGGTTCTGGGTAACCAAGCCCTCTCAACCTGTGGCTGAAGTCAAAGGTCAATTTGTTCATGATGAGGTCAGCACAAAAATAATTATATTTAGTTTTTAAAATGAAATCAAAACATTTAACTGAGGCAAGTATAAATGATTCCACATTTCATAAATTATTTCAGTTTTTATTTTTTTTAATAAATTAATGACACATATGAATAATTATTTCATTAGTTATTTATTTATTGCAATTTGGCACTCTTCAGTCTCCATAGATGAAGGTCAGGCTGCAGCATCTCAATTATATTTCCATCCAGACTTTGACTAGGCCACCCCAGGCTTAGGTGTTGGTCATTCCCGATTAGCTCTCGGTGTTTCTGTGGTTGCTGAAGCAGCAACGTGTTGCTAACGTCTCTGTTTCTGCGTCTTCCTTCTCCCTGCTCAACCTGACGCTTCCGGACCCCCAGCAGCTCTGAAGGTAAGACCTGAGCTTGGAGGCGTCCGGTCCAGTCGCTCAACAAAGTTCTTGTGGTTTCCTGAAGTGATGAGGTTAAAGGTGGATGTTGTGTTGCAGCAGGCGGGCAGCGAGGGAGAACTCTGCCCCGCGGAGAGTCTGGGCTCTGCAGACAGCAGCAGCACTCTGGCTTCATCCGTTATAGAGGTGGAGACGGAACGGAGAGAACGGAGAGAGCTGGAGGAGGTATGGATGGATGGATGATGGATGGATGGATGATGGATGGATGGATGATGGATGGATGGATGGATAATGGATGGATGATGGATGGATGGATGGAGGATGGGTGGATGGATGATGGATGGATGATGGATGGATGGAGAATGGATGGATGGATGATGGATGGATGGATTGATGGATTGATGGATGGATGGATGGATGGATGGATGGATGGATTGATGATGGATGGATGGATGATGGATGGATGGATTGATGGATGGATGATGGATGGATTGATGGATGATGGATGGATGATGGATGGATGATGGATGGATGGATTGATGGATGATGGATGGATGATGGATGGATGATGGATGGATGGATTGATGGATGATGATGGATGGATGGATTGATGGATGATGGATGGATGGATGATGGATGGATGGAGAATGGATGGATGGATGGATGATGGATGGATGATGGATGGATGAAGGATGGATGGAGAATGGATGGATGGATGGATGGATGATGGATGGATGATGGATGGATGATGGATGGATGGATTGATGGATGGATTGATTGATGGATGGATGATGGATGGATGATGGATGGATGATGGATGGATGATGGATGGATGATGGATGGATGGACTCACTGATTGTGTTTCTGTTGGAGGAGGAAGACGAGGAGGAGGAGGAGCTCGCTGACCTCAGAGCTCCGCCCACGTTGTCGATCACCGAGGAAATCCTGGAGTTCATCAACCAGAGCCGAGTCATGGAGGGACTCTCCGCCACGGTTAGATCCGCTCCACGTTTCTCCTTCGGCCCATCAGAGGTAATCATTCATGTTTACCTGGTGTTCCAGAACCAGAACCAGGATCCTCCCGGCGAGGTCCGGTCTCCAGCTGACCCGGCCGGTCCGCTGCCCGCGGTCGCCTCCGGCCCAGAGCAGAGACTCCTGGTTGAGCCAGACCAGGAAGGAGAAGACCTGAAGAAGAGCATCGCTGACCCTGATCCAGCTGGCGAAGGTCCAGATGGTTCTGGTGAGACGGCTGGGATCAAAGGGGAGGAAGCAGCTGAGACAGGACCAGGAAGTGATGATGAAGACGAACAAGCCCCAGAGAAACCTTCATCATCAGATCTGCAGCCCTCCATATCTGCAGAAGAAAACACCGACCGCCTCATGGAGACAGAACCACACAGCCCAGGACCCGTTTCCCAACCCATCCAGCCTGGTACCATCCAGAGGTACCAGGCTCCCAAAAAAGGCTCCACCCTCACCAACCAGGACAAGAAGATCATCGAGAAGATCAGGAGCTACTACGAGGCGGCCGAGGCCGAGGAGGATGAAGCTGAGGATGAAGAGGAGCAGAGAGAGGGAGCCGCCACAAGAAGAAGAAGCAGTTTTTCCCAGATCCCCTCCGGCTTGGTGAAGGAGTCCGTGTCGCGTTTTACCGTGCAGCCCACGCTCGACGACGCAGAGGCAACCCAGGAATCCAGATCCGGTTCTTCCTCCCTTCCAGCCGATGTAGAGGAACCGCTGAGGTCTCCGGAGGGGGAACCAGAGAGTCCAGACCAACCGTCCCTACCCAGGCAGAACCCGGACTCAGAACCCAGAACATTTCCTGAACCGGAGGTCCAGGAGGAGTTCTACAGAGGTTCTCCAGAGGAACCGGAAGAGGGAAAGAGCGTTGCTGTGAAGACCACAGAAGAAGAAAGCTTGGCTCTTTCTGAGCATCCTGACAAAACAGACAAAGAAAGAACCATCGAGCCCCAACCGAGCCAGGCAGAACCCTCCATACACGGGCCGGGACAGGAACCGGGCCAAACAACCAACCAGGCCAGAACCCAGTCCACCTGGTCCAGAACCAAAACCACTGACCCAACAAACCTCAGGGAGAACCTGGAGCGGTTCCCCAGTCAGAGCAAAGTGGGTCGGTGGTCCCGCCACTCCAAGATCGTCAGCGCCAACCGGGCCCTGTTTGAGGGGATGGGGTCCGACGTCACCGGTATCGGCCTGTTTGAGACGAACCCGGTGGTGGACCCGGTCCTGATGGAGAATTCTGAGCGTATTCTAAGCAAGGTCCAAACCCTGGCCCGCATGTACAGCGCCAAAGCCAACACCATGAAGGTGCCGCTGCTTCACAAACGGGTCAGCACCATCAGAACCCAAGCATGGGTCTCAGCAAGGCTGTCAGAACTTTCTGCTCAGAACCGGGACAAAAGTCCACCAGAGCAAGAAAAGGAGACCGAAGCCCAGACTGGTTCTGAGACCAAAACAGAGACCCAGGCCTGCAACGGACCCATCCAGAACCAGACCCAAACTATGATCCAGGAGGGACGGCCAGAACCCCGGACAGACGGTTGGTCCATTTTCAGTCAGGTTCTGTGAACATGAGAGCAGGAAGAATCATTCATCAGTAACATCTGATCCAGATCCAGAACCGGATCCGGGTCTTCTTTAGGTCACAGCTAGCAGACCAGAACCAGAAGACCTGTGAGTTCTGGAGGGTTGGGTCGACCCTCCAGAACCACTTTGGAACCATCTTTATGTGGCTCTGCAGGTTGAGGTCGGAGGTCATCCAGATCTCTAGTTTCCTTCGGTTTGTTGAATCTTTGAGGATTTGAACAGTTCCTGTTCTTCTCCTAAATGAATCACAGAAAAGTTCTGAGATGATTCTTCTTGGTCCCGTTTTGTACGTCATTAGAACCGGACCTTTTAGAACCGGACCTTTTCGGTTCTGCTCAGCAGGTTAATGAAACGTCTCAACCTGTTTCTGCTCTCTAGACCTGCAGCAGGAAGAGGCGTGGCCCAGTGTGACCCGGACCAGAGACGTCACCTGCTCCACGACACCAGGAGAAGGTCCATGTGATCAGAACCAGGCCGTGTCCTCCAGAACCGGGCCGCAGCCTCGGGGGTCCAGTCGGGACTCCTCTGCTGAGGAAGAGGAGGAAGATGAAGCTGCCGCTGTTTCTCCTGAGCCTGAAGAGCCGCAGGAAGCAGGCGGGTGAGTTCCTCAAGGTCGTGTTCTCCAGATCAAGGTCGGACCTGCTCAGGTTTACCGTTCCTCCTCCAGCGGGCCGGCGCAGGACGAAGGGCACCGTGTGGACGCAGCTGGAGGACGGCGGACATCTGGAAACGTCTCCGCTCCGCCGGCGGTCGCCGAGGGAAACGGACCCGACCGAGACGCAGCGGCTGGACGCCACGAGGCAGATGAGGGGGGTCGTCCTGGGTTGATCCCAACTCCAACAGAGTCCAGAACCACCGGGGAACCGGGCCTGAGCCAAGAACCATCCCCAAAAGAGACGCAGCGAGAAGATGGGTCAGGACCAGCCGGATCCACTGGGTGGCCGGACACAGTCGACCCGACGGACCATAAGATCGCCGCCGGTCCTCAGAAAGACGAAACTGCACCCAGTCCGTGTTCGGCCGACTCGCTGCTGGCCGGGGTCCACCGGGCCTCAGCGGTACCGTGGGAGCGCAGGTACGTACCGCTGAGATCTCAGGAAGACGTCAGAGCTGGAAATAAAACTTAAAGTGTTCAACACTTTGAGTTGGTCACATAAAATCCAAACGAAGAAGAAAAATCTGAGCCTGTTGGTGCAGAAGCTCAATCGGGCCAACAGTTACTCTGATACAAACATTTATTCTGATTTAAACATTTATTCTGGTTTAAACATTTATTCTGATTTAAACATTTATTCTGATACAAATATTTCTTTATGTAATTAGAGGAAGCTGACATGCCTAAGTGTCCACCAGGGGGCACAGCATCGCTCTAGGACGATTTTAACTTCAGTCCACAGAAAGAGCCACTAATAATTTACTAACTTATGATTTCTTTTTAAAAATCACCTTCTTTTCTAGTTTTATGTTTTAAAATAAAGAAAAATGTAAAACTTTTGTCAAAACAACATGGACACCTTTTATCTTATGGGCTTTTGATATTTCTTCAAAATGATGTAAGAAAAGCTCAAACCTCAGGTCTGAACATTATAAGTCAATCAGTGGAGTTTATTTGTGGAGCAACCAGGCAGTCCAGAGTTCTTCTCGTCATGGAGAAGTCTGATCCAGTCTCTGTTCTGATCCAGTAATCAGAACCAGAACCAGATGCAGCTGCCAACTTTGTGCACAATAACAAGGAATTTGACTTTGGTTCTGCTCTGCTCTCAGTCGCATAAATCAAAAGTTAAATATATGAAATAGAATGCTTTTGTCCTGTTTGGTTTTATAAACATATTAAAGAAGAAGATGAGGCGGAGTCAGACTGCCTGGTGCTGACCTCGGCATTCTGGCTGTTGGTAGTTCAGTTGCTCAGACAGTCCGGTACAAACCGTCTCTGTAGCGCCGCCCTGAAGAGGAAAGTCCAAACAGTTCATGTCCAGCATGTGTGGGGTCTGCAGAGGTGATAGCTTCCCGTTTTGTGAAGCCTGTATCAGATCCGGATGGAGGGAAGGCCAGCCTGTTGATGGTTCCCTGCAGTCTGGGCCGGTTCTGGTTCTGAGGACGATCCAAAGCAGACGGTGATGGACAAACACAGGACCGGCCGAGCAGGAGATGACTCAGACGTAGGGCCAGCCGGGGCTCATTGCTGCATGACTGAAGCTCCAGAAACATCAGATCTGCTTTAAACTGCAGACGGTTTTCATCTCTGCTGGTTGGAGTGAGATGAAGCAGACATTCCTCTGCCTGCGGACCAGATGACTTCCTGATTGGATCGATCAGTCTGTCCTTGGCTGGGGTTACACCCGGTCAAAGGTTGGGTGGAAACTCGATAATATTTACCTCACCAACATGTGCTTTCTCACACCGGCTAATGCAAAACACTAACTGAACCTTTTCTTCATTTATGCCTTTTAAAAACAGAAGTGGAGTTTGTTTTTCTGGGCTGTGTTCAGATGAAATGTTGTGTGAAATGTTGCTTCGGAGAGCAGTTGGTGGTTTTTCTCCTTGATGTCGGCCGGAAGCAGAGGAGCAGTTTGGTGTAATTCGTCTCCACATGAGAGTACATCACATAACTTCAGGCCTGCCAATTCTGCCTGTTTTCATTCCCACAGAGGGAGTCTGTCCTGAATGTTCTGCAGAACTCAGGAGAAAGGACCCAAGCTGCACAGATTATGTTTTTAGTTAACCGAACTGAACCGATAATGGAAACATTCAGAAACAACAAGGACAAAACCTCTCAAACCTTCATGAACACATGAAAACCACAACTTGGTTGATTCCTAAGGCCAGAAATTTCAGGATTGGAGTCAGAAAGTGAATGTTTGTTTACGGCTTCAGGTTCTCGTGAAGCTGAAGGGCTGGATGCCATTCAGTTGAACTTTCTCCTCTCCTGCTGGAACGTAGATGGACCAGAATATCACAAGCCAAGTGTTCAGCTAAAAGTCGGTTAAGTTGTTACTCACCAGTGTGTAATGACTCATCACTGGTTCATCCACTGGCTGGAAGTGTGATTCATAAAGACGCGTAGTCACAAGTCAAAGAAACAGCAACATTCCTCTGAAATGTTGGGCTGAAACTGGGAGGAGCAGCTGAAGTTAACTAGACAGACTGGAGAAAGTTCTGCGTTCTGCTCAGTGTCTGGTCTCAGTTTCCCTCTTAACTTTGTGTTGTTGTTGTTTTCAGGAAGCCAGACGAGCCGCTGTCTGGATCGTCCCTCAGGACAACAAGCCCCGTCCCCTCAGTCTTCAACGCCAGCCTCGTCCATCGCTCCCCTTCTCCTCTAAGATCTGCCAGCGCCTCCTCAGTCCAAGCCCCTCCCTGCTCCTCGCCCTTCAGGCTCATCCCAGTGTCCTCCCCTACTCCAGCATCTCCTGCAGTCTTCACTTCAGCGCTGTCCTGTTTGTCCCCCACTGCCTCTACTGTTTCCTCTGTCAGAAGCCCAACTCCATCTCTTCCTCTGTGTGGAAACTCTTCATCATCAAGAGGAACACCTTCCTCCCCAACGCCTCCCCTCCATTCTCCCACTTGTTCCTCCTCAGCGTTTACCAGATCTCTAGCTGCCTCGCACATCAGCCAGTCCATCAGTCAGAGTATGTCTAAGAAAGGAACGGCCCGACAACAAGCGCCAACCATAAAGCTGATGAATCCGAGTCCCTCCTCCACTCCGGATCTGCGACGGCGCACACGTTCACCCAATCCTCCTACAGCTCAGCTAGGCCCAGCGCTGGCTTATACCCAGCTGGGGTGCACTAAGGAGGGGTACCAACATCCCAGATGTCCCCCGTCCTCGGTCCGGTCCTCGTGTCTGTCTCCGCCTTCTGTTTCTCAGTGCCCTCCCTCTCCGACAGCAGGCCTTCGTCAGCCTCGGTGCTCCTCCCCTTCACCACGGCCTTCCTTCCTTCACTCCAAATCTGCTTCACCACAACTTGGCAAGAAGAACAGCAACAACAACAATTCTGCTAGGTATGTAGGTGGCGCTGTCAGTAATGGAGGCTGGTTAGGGGCTGATGGCCGTACCGAACCCCTCCAGAGTCAGTATCCTCTGTGGTCCGGATCTCACAACCGTGTAGCGCGTCCGTTTTCTGCGTCTGAACCCAGCTCACGAGTTCAATCTCCAACTCCCTCCCCAACTCCAGCATCATTTGTTCGCCTCTGCTCCCCACCACAGCATAACTACTCCTCCCCCATGGCGAACAAGCCCCCCCACCCCCGGAGTTCACGGGTCGGAGGTTCCCACAATCACCTGGACCTCCGTTTGGACCTACCAAGGGCTTCCTTTGATGGTTCCAGTTGTGGTGATTCCTCTGCATGTGTGAGCCCCCGGATACTCTCCCCTCCTCCTATTGGGGTGCCAGTTTGGACAAATAATGTAGCAGCGCCTCAACCTAGGAACCCTCACCATTCAGCTTCCCCTTCCTTGTTTTCATCCACTTCAGGATCTCAGACATACAGGATTCCTTCCTCCCCTCTTCCCTCCCAAATCGTCCGCAGGCCCCTTTCCTCCACCCTTTTAGACAGACCTCCAAGTCCAGCCCGGAGCACACAGCGTCGTTCCTGGGCCGACTTCGGCCAAAGCTCCCTCGGCTTCACTGAATCCAGCCGAAGATCCTTTGAACAGCAGGAGTCCTGTCCGATTAGTCCAAACAGTGGGTGGTCCTCCCACAGCAGCTCCCCATCCTGCCTAAGCCCTCGAGCCGGTCTGCAATGCCCCCTCTCCCCAACCAGGTTAGCTTCTGGTAAGGGTGCTATTAGTGGGCAACATTTCACCAGTGTCCCTTGGCCAGACGTCCGAGAGTTGTCAAGCAAATACAACGGAGAAGACAGTCCAGAAACAAGCGTGAGTCCCTCTGCGCCCATATCTCCAGTACATCTCATCCCTTCCCCATGTCCAACGGACGGCCAGGCTGACTGGGGCGACCCACAACTGGAGGAGGGAAGCTGTCGCACTCAGCTGATCTGTGCTTACGTCACCCGGCCCTCTCACCAGCAAACTGTTTCCTCCTCGTCATGCCTGATCTTCTCCCCTTCTGGGTTGACCTCCCCTCCACCAGAGTCACACCAGCTCCACAGCCTCCAGGTCCAGAGGCAACCTCAGGTCACTGCCTCGCCCCCTCCACCCTCTACGCTCTCCCCGTCACCCATCATATCATCCCCTTTGCCCAAACAGGGGAGCCAGAAGGCCAGTTATGCCACCACAGTGAACCTCCAGATTGCTGGAAGTGGCCGAATAACCTCGTACAGCAGCGCCCAGGTTAGCCTGACTCAAACCCTGCAGGGCGGAGCTGGTCCTCCGGGGAGCCAGGACCAGGTGGCGAGAAGAGTGAGCATCAACGGACTCTCGCCTGTTCCTCAGGGGTGCAACAGGCCATGAAGGGAAGAACGGCAGCCATGGATCCGGTTCTGAGAACAAGCGGGCAAACAGGACAGAGAACGACGTGCTTGGGGAAAGATGTGCACGTATCCGAACTGTAAGGACTACATCTTTAGCTGCTGCTCAAGACCCTCTGGATCCGGTCCTAATCTGGACTTCAGAACTTCTACTTGACCTAAACATGAGGAACGCCGGACGTTTGATTCGGACTTCCAGATCCCGGCCACATCAGTGTGTTTCAGTTGGTTGTGAACTGAAAAGAACATTTTGGATCTGAAGAGATTTACTCGCACATGGATCACAAAGCTTCTGGACATTTGGGGTCCAAAGACAATCCACACAACTCAGAGCTGGACATGAAGAACTGGGATGTCCTGGACAATTTGAAAGTTGAATTTCTGCAGATTTAAGGTTCTTTGAAATGAAAGTTTTAATGTTCTTTAGCTCATGTTGGAGAGCAGGAGGACCTCTGAAAGGCCGACGCCTTGAAGTTTAGCGTTATTTTATTCTGTAACAACCTGTAACTTTTTAAAACTTTTATTCCTGTTTTTATTTATGAAGTTAGTCTCCTCCTTTGGCACTTAATCTCCTTAAAGTCCTCTTGGTATTTTTGCACAGAGTTCTTTTTAAACGACGTGTCTGCAGGTCCTCAGATGACTTCAGACCAAACTTGTTGCTGTTTATGGTTCCATGTTGCTCTCGGCGCTGCGGCCCGATAAAGTCCAGCTCGTTAAGATGCTCCCATAATCTTCCAGCTGTGTTAACAAATACTGTCGTCATGTCGGTTACATCCGGTCGGATGCATGTAGGGTTGTTCTGGTCCGGAGGCTCGATGTCTCACCAGACTGCTGGAGACAAACTGGGATAATCTTTGTGACAGGACAGAAATAAAAACTAGTATCTCCATCTTCGTGTCCCAGAGGTTTCAGTGAAATGTGATGTTTTGGCTGCATGTCTTAACAAATGCATGAGATAAATTCCACATGAATCCGCTCCACCTGTGAGCCTGTGAACCTGCATCTGCTGCGTGACGCAACACGCTGAACACAAACTGCTGCCATTGGGCATAAAGATCCAAAGTGTGCATCTGATAATCCTGAGAGGCGTTGTACCTGTAAGAGGACACTGAACCGTGAAACTCTGATAACATGCTGCAGTTTCAGTTTTACTTGACGTCTGGCAGTGTTTGACCTGCAGCTTGCTGTGCAGCTCAGGGTTCATTTCTGTCTTACAGATGCTGGTTATTAATACATTTCACAGATTTAAACTCCTGTGATCTGGTTATTCTGGCAGTTGTACAAACGGGTCTGGGAGTGTAAAATGATAGTCATAAACATTAGTTCCGCTAATGCTAAAGGGCTGTACCAACAAGGTAGTTAGTGGAAGCTAATGCTTCGCTAAATACCACATGCTTCCACATTTAGCAGAAGCTAATGCTAAAGGGCTGTACCAACACAGTAGTTAGGGAAGCTAATGGTAAAGCGCTAACTCCAACCATATTGACACCCATCATGTGTCAATGACAAAATATGTGTTGCAACCTAACATGGCACCCTCAGCAGGGTCAACTTTACCCATGTGGTTACTGAGTTTTGCTAACTGCGAATTCTGTTGTTGACTTTGCCAAATGCACCGCTAAGGCTTTGGTCAGAAAACAAACAGCAATGCATTCTGGGTACAGAAAAAAACATTTGCTTCACTGCATCATGGAGAACATGAGCAGAGGAAAAGGAACTGCTGCATAAACAGACTTCAAAATAAGAGCATGAATATAAATGTCTATTTGAAGAATTCCTAACATGAACCAAAACTTCATGTGGCACTTTATAAACTGAAAGTTTACCTAACAAATGAGTTAGCACAAGTAAATTTTAGATATTAGCTAACATTGTACTAACATAGTCTAGCGGAAGCTAATGCTACATTGCTAAACTCAGCCATCTTGATACCATCATCGACAAAACGTGTTCTACGACATAGTATAGCGCCCTCAACAGGATCAGTTGTCTCATTACACACAGACCTGTAAATCAGTGCTTCATAATTTATCTGAAAACATTTTTTAGGGGACGCTACGTCTGCTAAACACTTAAAGCTAACAAAAGTGCTAAATGAAAGCTAGCAGTTTAGTGGTGATTTCCACCACTGATGATGATGTTGAATAGCTGCTCTGGACTCAAACCTGCACTAAATCAGTTTTATTCAAATATTTTATGTTTTAAATGGTTTTGATTCGAAAACTAAACCAGCTGACAGGAATTGAACGGCAGCTTCTGCTGTGCTGATCAGCTGCTGCTGATGATCCGCTAAGAGTTTCAATGGCACCATGTCTGATTCTGCTGTTACTCTGATTTTTATCTCACTTTCAGGCTTTTTATGACGTTTTTCTTGTTTCATAGAAATGATGTTCTTGTTTTATTCTGGTTCTGTCCCAGGATTTTGTAAATATCTTGATTTTTAGGAAACTACCTCAAAGTAGCTGTTGCTGCTTCTTGTCCTAGGAGTTAGTGCTCAGAGACCGGAAACCAAAGAACTCTGCAGGTTAAAGGTTAAAGGATGGCTGAATGGAAAGGTTGAAGGAGAAAACGCAGATCTGGAGCAAAGTCCTCTGGACATACGAGACCAGAGAGGACATGATGGACAGAACCAGGACGGACTGAACCAGGTCGGACAGAACCAAACACAACGCATCAGCAGAAACACCGGAGCGCGGCTGTGAAGCACGGTGGTGGAGGGATGGTGATGTGGGCTTTACAGTCACTGATTGGCCCAGGATCTCCTCAGTAGACCAAAGTATTCAAGAGTCCAAACTGGGAAAGACCGCCCAGGCGACCAGCAGGCAGAAACCCCAAAACGGTCCCAACATGAAGAACCAACATTTGGGACGGGTTCAGAATGTTTTCAGAATGGGTTCGGGTCAGGTTCAGGACGGGTTCAGGTCGGGTTTGGGTCAGGTTCAGGGCGGGTTCAGGTCAGGTTCAGGGCGGGTTCAGAATGGGTTTGGGTCAGGTTCAGGTCGGGTTTGGGTCAGGTTTGGGTCAGGTTCAGGGCGGGTCTCTCAGTAACTAGCTGAAGCTTTCAGTGGCTAAATTACAGCAGCTAGTTAGCTAGGATGACAGTCATAGACCAGTTCATCTGAAATTAAATTTAAACAAAATCTTAATTGCAAATCATTTTAAAGCAATAAATTTATTTCTGCTTTCTCAGAGATGATAAGCTATAAAAATATTATCTTGACATTTTACTTACATTACATTATGTTAAAAATGATGTGGACTCTACTTCTAACTGCTGAGTGGCTTTTGCAGCATGAAATGATGAAATATCAGTATCATAAAGTAAAGTCTTATTATCAGATTGAGTCTGTTGGTCTGAAGGTCAGACCTCAGAGGTTGTTGGATCTTTTTCCGCTCCAGAACCATAAACAGCAAATTCACTGAAACATCAGAAAATCAATGGATGATCTGACTTTAGATGTGTGAAAACTTCACTGTAGCAAAACCAACAGTTCAGCTTCAAACTGGATCATGTAGAAAAATGAACATAGAAACAGCTCATGCTAGCATCTACAGCAGATCCATGTTACTGAGTCTGACCCCGTTCTGTGACCTTTAACCTGTGGACGTGATTCTGACGAAAACGTGTCAAGGAGCCATCATCATC